>NC_046154.1:148709435-148739435 GCF_011064425.1 Rattus rattus | reverse complement strand
TCTGTCTGGAGAACCTTCTTCTAATAATAGTTTGAACTAAAACTCTAATGGAAACAAGTATCCTAAGGTCTAATGGGTTACATGGAGAACTGGGTAAAGCGGCAAAAAATGTGACCAACATATGAAAGTGAGCCCAGTGTCAGGATTACTTGTTTCTGTGCTGGACATCATCTCTATTCCTAAGTCTCTGTCCTCATTTACTGCTCATGGTGACAGGGCTGCTGCTTCCCATGCCATCACCCTGGCTGAGGAGACAGCAGGAGGATGCTCACCATGAGCAGGTGCAGGAACTGAGCACCTGTGGAGCGAGCCCCTGCCCACAATTATGACTCGGTGTTCTGAATAGTGCCTATCTTAGCCTGCTTGAAATAGCACAAGAAACCCAGTGCTTACAATGAACATGGTGGGAAAATAGTAAAAACAACAGAGAAATGTTTGGGGAAAACACACCATATGGCTTGATTATTTTTATTTAGTTTTGAAGTTTTTCACGGTTTTTTAAATCCTGAGCGCATGAGTGCATGCGCATGCGCACACACACACACACACACACACACACACACAGAGAGAGAGAGAGAGAGAGAGAGAGAGAGAGAGAGAGAGAGAGAGAGAGAGAAGAGGATAAAACACATCTCTCAGATAAACGGTAAACAGTAACAGATTTTTGTCTGGACTCCTCGGCTCTCTTGCCTCAGGCTGTGCTGGTGTGTGGCTCAGTAAGCAATCAGAGGTCATAATTTCATTGGCAGTTAGCATCAGGTTTAATTTTTCTAGCATGTTGCATTTACTAAGATGTCTGGTTCTAGTTATGCCAAGCACTCTCTGAATCAAGCTCTGAGCGGTATGGCGTGTTTAGGTACCTGAGGTTTATGGAACACACATGCTAATTGTTTTCAATCACTTTCCTTTCTAAGCACAAAAATGTGTTTTCTAAAGCTGAGTAGCAGTAGTCCTTGATGACATTACTCATTTCTTATAGAAAAGGGCCCCAAAACAGGTTTTAAAAAAAAAAAAAAAATGCTAATTTAACAAGACTGCCACCTACCGATGCGCAGAGTTGAAAAGAATGCCAATTAAGGTGTTTGTTTGTTTTAATGACTGTTTTGGGTTTCTTTTTAAAGGTGCTTCCTAAAAATTAACACACGCCATTTGAATTGCATTTCAGGAGTGTGACCAAGTCCATATAGATGATGTTTCTTCAGACGACAATGGACAGGACCTAAGGTGAGAGAGCACCGTGGTGCACAGGCAGGGTTTAATTACTCGGCTAATTAAGACGAACTTTCTGTTAGACTAACTCTGGGCTTTTCTTGAATCT
This sequence comes from Rattus rattus, assembly GCF_011064425.1. Classification (NCBI taxonomy): domain Eukaryota; kingdom Metazoa; phylum Chordata; class Mammalia; order Rodentia; family Muridae; genus Rattus; species Rattus rattus. The sequence continues at coordinate 148,738,117 of NC_046154.1, read as the reverse complement.
AAATAGCACATACAACTTTGGAACAGATGGCTTTCCTGCTGCAGCCACCAGTGCTAATTTATGCCTGGCAACTGGTGTCCGAGGTGGTGTGGACTGGATGCGAAAACTAGCCTTCCGCTACAGACGAGTAAAAGAGATCTACAACACCTACAAAAACAATGTGGGAGGCAAGTGGCCGGCAGTGCCTCAGTGGGCTGGGCTAAGATCATATGCATAAGATTTACAAAGTCCCCCTCACTCTGGGGCCACACTGTTGGGTATAATAGGATAAGGACAGTTTTATCTAGCTGATTAAATGCTACAGTTTTATGACAGACATAAGAGTAGAAGCAGCTGCCCTGGCTGTCTAGTGCCATGGGATGGCCTGCAGTGACCTGGGGTGAGCTCCTTGACCTTTTCAACACTCAACGATCCTTCCAAGCAAGCCTTGTCCACAACACATGATGGGTTATGACAAGGTTCCCTCTCCCATCTTGTCTTAGCCTGAGTTTTTCAGCATGGTTCATGGTAATCAAAGTGACTTAAATATAAAGGAAATAACAGTTAATATAATGCCAGTTACATTGATGGGGCTGTTTCCAGTATGGCTGGAAAATATATACATAGTAAATAGGTGTCTTCCTCCAGCGAGTAGCCAGTCCTAGGTCAGCCATTCATAGGAAGTGGCAAAACAATGCCTAGATATCCCTGGGTTTCTAGCTCATCTGTGATTCCCACAACTGGGGAGAAAAACACCATCCCATAGAGTCAGACAGCATGCCAAGACACTGACCCTAACCATACCACGGACTCTCACCCACTCTAAAGCCAGAAGGGGAATCAGCTCTTCCCGTAGTCCATGGTTAGAAACGAAAGGGTCCACTGAAAGGGGAACGTCCGGGGAGACAGTCCCTGCAAACTAAGTGCACATTTCCAAATGAAAGATAACCGAACATTTTGGCTTAAGGATAGTTTTGGTCTCTGTGAACGGTTTCTTCTTTATGAATCTGCATGGCATGTGGGTAAGCATATATGGGTTTCACGAGCCTTCTACCCCTCAGGTCTGCTTGGCCCAGCCAAGAGGGAAGCCTGGCTCCAGCTAAGGGCTGAGATTGAAGCACTCACAGACTCCTGGCTGACCCTGGCCCTCAAGGCCCTCTCCCTCATCCACTCCCGGTGAGGCCCCTGTGGGCATGGGGTGAGGCCCCTGTGGGCATGGGGTGAGGCCCCCGTGGGCACGGCCGGGCCATGGGCGTGGCTCAGGCTTGCTTATCTTGAAGACTTTTTTGCCAACAGTCCCTCCTTCTTTGTGTCCTCCTAGGGCGAACTGTGTGAATATTTTAGTAACGACTACCCAGCTCATCCCAGCGTTGGCAAAAGTCCTGCTATATGGCTTAGGAATTGTGTTTCCAATAGAAAATATTTACAGTGCAACTAAAATAGGTAAGCTCTTTGTGGTTTTTACTAATCTTCTTCCTTGAGGCCAATGTGAGTGCGAAGGCACTGAACGAAACTTATCTTCGGAATCCTTGCTGCATCAGAGAAAGGGAAGGGTAAAGGGAATATGAACTATAACCCACATAGCTGAGGGATAAAATTTTACTTTACTGGAGAAGGTAAAGCCTGGGCATTCCACGTACAAATGGTTTAGGATCAACTCTGAGCTGTTGTATTTACTCTTTTAGATAACTTTCAACACAAACATTTTGTAAGCTGAAGCACAAGTTAACACAAACCCATACAAAGTGGAAACAAACACTTCATAGCTTTCTCTATTTTACTGGGAGTGGGCTTTGGTTGGTTTTAGTTCAATAGGTATAAAAAATTGATTTTTCATTTTAATTCTGGGAAGATGGGAAAAACAAACTTCCCACCAGAGAATACAGAGTTGGGGGAGGCATCTGATGTGAGATGAGGTTAGAATGTAATGCACTGAGAAGAAAAAGGATGAGGAGTCCTGACTTGTTCTCCAGAGGACAAATGACTACCTATGGTCCATTATGATGATATGCAAATGAGCCTCCAGCAGGCTGGCGGGCGGGCGCTGGCTGTGGAAGGTATGCCAACCATTTTCCATATTCATCTTTACTTTATACAAATAAAGAAACATAAGCACCAGGCTAAGTCGTTTGGGTAAATGGTTGAGAGCCAAGCCTGGAATCACTCTAATGTGAACTCCTCTCCACGAGGAGCCATCCCGCTAAGTGCCTGGCTGTCTGCAGGGTGGAGGACCAGGTAGAGAAGGACAAACCAGAATGCTTATGGAGCAGACATGCTAATGAGATCAAGGGAACAGCCTTGGGACTGTCCCTGAGTGGCTATTTGGAGGTGCTCACAAAATGCTGAAGCAGGAGATCAGCCCTGACCATGCATTAGTGACCTGGGTATTTACACAGAAAAGGGACAGGCATCCTCAGACTGGAAAGAAGGCTGTGTCTGCCTGCTGATTCCATCTGAAGATGAAAAGAGCTGGAGAGGACTCCCTCAGGTCGGACTTCTGTCTTCCCGTGCTTTCGGAGCCCTGTATGCCGCGTCACCTTCAAGGCATTTGCTCAATGGTCCCTAAACAGTTGTTTGTGGTGTGAACTTCCCGCCAGATTATAACATTTCCAGGGCCCTTGGTCTCTTTTCCACCACAGTGACCACAGGGCAGCGTTCCTTGTATACTTAGAAAATGCCTATGTACTCACCAAATGGGTTTGGCTGAAATGGATTATTCTCTGTACACTGGAAAAGGCTTGGGAGGCCATGGAGTCTCCTATAGACAGCTGCTTGCACTGCCATGTTAACCAGGAAGACAAGGGATGAGTGGGAGCCCAGGCAGATGAGCTATCAGTTTTAAAGTCTGCCTATCTGATGTCTAAGAGCAACTCACGCTTCTTAAGCTAAAACTACTTTTTAAAATAAACGAATAATAAAAGCAAGCTTTGTTAAAAAATAATCTTATGTTTTACAAGACTGGTTTTGTAAGAAAAGTAGGAATTGAAAGACCCGTGATTATTGCTAACTGTGCCATTAAATGAAACTGATGTGGAGGTCACTGTAGAGAGGGCCACAACTTAAGTTTTTCAATATTTCATGCAAAAAAGCTTATAGAACCCAAAGCTGGCAATGAAACCTGTAGGTGACAGAATACAAGACTTTTTCTTTTCTTTTTTCCACCAAAACGTCACCCTTAAATAACCTCTAAGGAACTGGGGGTTAGCTCAGGGAAAATTAGCCTAACCTGTGCAAAGCCCTGGATCATCTGATCCCTAACACTGTATGAAATTTTAAAAAGAAAAAGAAATAAAGAAAAACAAAGAAAAACCTGTTCACATTTATATAGCAATCAATTCAATATTCCTTTCTACACAAGTCAAAAATAATACAGCTTTGCAGAACATGTAAGTATTTTCCAATTCAGAGGGAAAAGTCTGTTTCTTAAAGTGATTTAAAATGTCACAGTTTAGTGGGCAGCTAAAGCATTGAACGGCATCTTTGACCAAGGCTGGCGGTATTACATTCTGTCAGATGCAAACCAAAGATTTTAGTGCAAAGTACAAATATACAGCAGACATTTGTTTAAGCAAACAAGCAATTTGCTCATGGGTTTATCTGATCCTCATTTGAAAGAGGTGCAGGCCCTACTCAGCCATTCACGTTTGAGAACTATCAACTGTCCCTTTGTCCATTAAAATGACCTTATTGTCAGCTGAGACCCAGAGCGCCAATCTCCTCTCTGAGAAGAAACAATGCCAGCATTAGCTATGGAGATGTGCTGACAGCCAAGCCTGGGGGAAGGCCTGACAGGAGAAAGATAATGGACAGATAATGGTGTTCTGTTGCCTGCTTTCCTCTAGTAAAGGGCTTGGTTGGGTGCAAGATGGCTGGGGGAGGTGGCCACAGTCTTGTCCTATGACCCATACCCATGACATCCGACATTTATTTTAGAGGATAAAGATATAGATGGCATATCTTTAAGCAAAGACATTAGGCTTTGTATGTCTTTCTCTTGACCTGCAAGGGTTTGATTTCTTTTGCTATACCAAATCCAAGTTTGGTTATTTTTATTTTTAAGTCACTCTCACTGGTCTTGTATTATTCAGCTTCAAAAAGCAAATGTTTAAGCTAAAATAGACTGCTAGGCTAATTATATGCCTTTTAGTCTCAGCTTGTCGGGGAAGAATGTATATTATTATAATACAGTATGCCAGTGTGCACACATACACTCAGGCACATGCGCATGGACACATACTCTTATGTTTGTATCGTTAAGTTCTTTGGAAAAGAGTATTTAAACCAGTTGCCCAACACTTTGGCCTTGAGGCTTGGTGTTTCAAAAGTCCATTCTCTGAGTCGTGCAGTGGAACTAAAAACAAAGCAAAACCTCGGAATTTAAGTTTGCAATTTTTCTTAGGCCACATTGATATCTAGCCTGACTTCACGTGTCCCGGGCCATTAATTTTCAAAAGACACAATGCTAATGACTTCACAACCTTTACCACACTGTGCTGGCTTCATACCGCTCAAGTGGCTGGACTTGCTTCCCTGGGTGGGAAGGAGCCGAACCAGAAGCATGGACAAAGTGTCTGTTTAAGGTTTCCCAGCATCATCAGGCTGGGTTGGCTGCCTGGCTGTCACACTCTGAAATTGACTTTTACCCACCAGGAAAGGAGAGCTGTTTTGAGAGGATAATCCAAAGGTTTGGAAGGAAAGTGGTGTATGTCGTCATAGGAGATGGAGTGGAAGAAGAGCAAGGAGCGAAAAAGGTAAGGCTTCCTGGAGGGTGCCCTCTGCAGCTCAGTCCTCAGTCCTGGAGGGTGCCCTCTGCAGCTCAGTCCTCAGTGCTGGAGGGTGCCCTCCGCACCCTCAGTCCTCAGTCCTGGAGGGTGCCCTCTGCAGCTCAGTCCTCAGTCCTGGAGGGTGCCCTCTGCAGCTCAGTCTTCAGTCCTGGAGGGTGCCCTCTGCAGCCTCAGTCCTCAGTGCTGGCCCCCTTCACCCACAGCAGTTTTCCACCACAGACGATGAAGTGCAGAGAATTGTAATCATGGGGAGGGGGCTGTGAAGAACCCTACTGACATGAATGAGCTTTTCAAGTGACGGTTGGTCAGAAAAGCCAGCTTAGCATTACAGCAATGTTCCAGAACCCAGGTGACACACACTGTCCTTATTCCTGGCGTACAGGACACTGTCAGGTGGCTCACATCTTGTTATCCAATCCCGATACAACCCCAAACCCTCTCAAGCATTGCTTTGGAAAGATGCTTGCTAACAGTCAAAGCCAGCATGCAAGATGAAATGATTTTCTGGCCCAGAGAGCATCTGCTTTGCGTGGAGTGCTGGAGAGGGGAGAGAAGTGGACAGGAGTAAAGAAACTTCCTAGAGACATTCCCCGTGACACTGTTGCTGACATGTGCCTCTGCGATTCTCTCATTCCCTTAGCAGAACTAGCAACTTGGGCATCTCACTGTGCTTCTTAAAGGACACTATGCTCTTCCTTAGCCTATATTCAGGGTCTTTACAGTCTGATTACAACTTGCCTTTCTCGTCTGTCTCCCTCCGACACCCAACACTGCAGTTACATTCATATGGTGACCTTAGTCCTTTATTATTTATTATTATTCATATGGTGGCCTTAGTCCATTTCTTGTTACTATGGCAAAATGCTTGAAGTTGGATAGGTTATAAAGAATAGAGGTTTGTTTGGCTCAGTTCCAGGTAAGCCTCCCTGGAGGGTACCATCTGCAGCTTCAGTCCTTTGAAAGACTATGGCCTCAACATCTGTCCAATGAGGACCATCTTGTTACATCGTAAGATGGCAGGAGGCATCCCCTGTGGACACGGGGCAAGGTCTGTCTTCATCACTGTCGAGAGTCACTAGCATCACATTCCTCCTTTTATACACACCACCTACTACTCACATCATGAGCTTAGTTTAACTAATCCTAATCATGGCCAACCGTTCTCACCTTCCATTAAAATCATGGTGAAAAATTGAGGGTTCATTTCTAACATGTGAATGTTGGGGGACACATTCAAACCACTAACACCTCTCTTTTACCACACCCCATCCTTTCCCCAGAATATTTTATTCCCAAATTCTCTTGTTATCAGGCTTGTTCCTCAGTACTCATGCCACGCATCTTAAGCTCTTAGCCTTTTTTCTTTATCACAGCGCTCACTCATGCTAGAAGTGGAAAGAGCTTGGATGCTCATCCAGCCCACATTTGATCCACAGCTTTGCTGTCTATCCATTCCATGACTTTGAGCGAATGTCTTAAGCCTCTCCCCCAGTGGGCACGCTCACAGTGCCTAGCTCCTTGGCCTCTTTGACCAATTAGGTTCACTAAGACTTGTGCATCTCATAAAAACAACCAATGGCAGCTAGGGTTACAAATATATTTAGGAATGTCTGTTTTGCTAACAATATGGTCTTGAAGTGGGAAGCTTTTGTTTGAGACTCCATCTTTAACTTTCTTGTATGCCTCTAAATCTTGGTACAGTTGTCTTCCATGTTTCTTCAAGGACATTCTATCATGAGGTGATTAAAGTCCTCTCCTTTCCCCCACAAACCCATTCACAGAGTTCTGTTTTCACCCTCATGACAGACACAGCAGTTCGACTTTGCCTTTTTCCGGTCAGTACCAGAAATGGCATACCAAGTTCCAGGTCTCAGACGTAGCACAGACTGCCAGGTGTGACAGTGACAGCCTTTTCATACATCTCTGAAGATGCTGTCTTCACCTCAGATGCCTCTGGATTCCAATCAGAGCACAGGCACTGGTCCTACGTCTGTCAGTGACAGAAGATGTGACTGATGTGCCTGGTGCTGACTGAAACCTACACACACTTGGCCTGCTTAGCAGGAGTAGCATAGAAGCCTTGCTGACCGTGCCATCTCACCAGTGGCTAGTCCTGACTGGTCCTGGGCACATTTGTCAGCCTAGACAACATTAGAATACCCCAGACTCTGTCCAGGGGGCTGAAGAAGAATGGCAGGTGAGAAATTCAAACTTGAATTCTCTTCCTTGGAAAGCTTCTAGAATTCCCAGGCCACTCCTACACAGAAGCCCCTGGTGGCCTTAAAGGCCTGAGAGAGAGTTGCACTTCTGGGCAGAGAGCTCAGGTCATTCTATGCCGCTGTGCCCCGAGCCAGCTCTCCAACTGCCCTCGGAGCTGGGCCTTCAGGAGAAAGTTAACATAGTATGTCTTTCTGTTCGAGTTTTCCATAGGATGCAAAAACACAGGTAAAATCCTGCCTCAGAAGGTCTCTTCATAGGTCTTTCTGAGATGCTTCCCAGATGGATAGCCCTGGTAAGCACAGTGTGGAAAACAGGAACTCCTGAGCTGATGCTACAATTCAAAGGTCTAAGAAGATATTTTCTATCTTCACAGGGCACTTAAAATTATCTTCACAATTTTTCTTTGGATATGTTTTTTTAAAACATCAAAAAGAAATTAGAGAATGAACATTCTCTTTGGATTTTTACTTATGAATCTTCTTAGCTTTACTTTGATTTTTTCCAGGTGAATGTATGTAGTAAGAGGGGGAAAAAAGAAAGCTCCTTGGACCTTGTGACCTGCCTGTGCATGTAAAAATTTCAGTATTCAAGGGTCAGATTCTTATATGTTGCAGGGAGATGGGAGATGAAAGCCATCATAAAAAAAAAAAAGATGAGGAAGAGGAGGAGGCAGAAGAGGAAGAAAGGGAAGGGAAAGAGGAAGAGGGCGAAGGGGAGGGGAGGAGAAGGAGGAGGAGGAAGAAGGAGAAAGAGAAGATGAAAAGAGAGAGAGAGAGAGAGAGAGAGAGAGAGAGAGAGAGAGAGAGAGAGAGAGAGAGAGAGAGAGAGAGAGAGAGAGAGAGAGAGAAAGCAGTTGCTGCTGCTCCTTGGACTTTGTGAGCTGCCTGAGCATGTAAAGATTACAGAGTAATAGCCTGTCTCAAACAACCATAACCAAAACCAAGAAATGGCTAAAACACATAGCTAAAACTTGACCAGACTATGACTTGAAGCCAGTGCTCCTTCAAGCTATAAATGTAAGCATCCCAAGCATGCTAAGATTTTGTATTTTAGAAAGTTGTATGGCTTGTTAACATTAAACACTGGATAGGTTTGCTTTTTGGTGGGAGGGGTAGATATAACCTACAAAGGTGTCTCCTTTCCCGGGGTTTTACAATGATTTGTTTTTCTCACTTAGCTGTTCCTCCAGGCAGATGTCTGCAGACAGGATAGAGCTCTGTCTTATCTACAAAGCAAATCATCACTCAGTTATATTAGTTTCCAAGCACTAACTGGATTTAAGTGAGCGCCCCTCCCTGGGGAAGGTCTGCACATCCGGACAATCAAATCAAAACCATGCCATTTTACATTTCTTCAAAACCAATTTTAGCTGTTTCTCTTGCTTCTCAGTTTCCCATGTTCTTTCAAAAGTCCTATAGCATTCTCTCTTGCTCCCTAGAAAGACGTCGTTCAGCTGCCTAAATCATATTCTTCATCAAGAGAGAGGAGCTTTCTAAAGCCAGATAGCAGTAAGCAACCCTCCAGTTGCCCATGTCCTTAAAGGCCACTTGCTGAGGCATCAGCCATCTGGGCAGTACAGCTAGGCTTTCCGAAGTAATTCCATCTAACCCTATGATTTCTGTCATAAAAGCTCTTCCTCAAAATGGAGATACAACACAGCTTGAAGAAAATAATTAAGCACAGGTATAACTTTAAAAAATCCAAGTGGTAAGAAGGGATAGCTAGTTTTCATTGCTCAATTAATCTACATTTCAGAAATCCATTTAAATCTTTGTAACAGGTAAAAAAGGGCAAGTGTCCATTGTTCTGTCTACTGACCAAGATCTCATTCGAAAATTGTTCCTTTTAGGTCTGCATTCCAAAACCTGCTGAGATCAAAAATTAAGCTAAATACCAAGCTAGTGATGCCTCATTTTAAACTCTAGGGAAAGCCAATTTGGTGGAAGTTGGAGGACAACATTTGTAACACAATTTAATTCTTTTTTTTTTTTTCTTATTTAAGGGGGACATAGAGATAAAACACTAAGCAGAGATTAGTTTATTGTTGCAGGTTGTTCGTCCATACTTAAAGATTACACGGAAGAGCTAGGTTTTGACCCTCTCTGCCTAAAGCGGTGGTTCTCACCTCTTTCACAAAGGTCACGGAAGACCATCAGAAGACACAGACGTCTATTACATCACAATTCACAACAGTAGCAAAACTACTTATGAAGTAGCAATGAAAGAATCTCAAGGGTTAGGCACATCTTCTCCCCCTGAGGCCAGACCAGGCAGTCCTCTGCTGTATATGCGTCAGGGCCTCAGATCACCTAATGTATGTTGCCTGGTTGGTGGCTTGGTGTCTGAGAGATCTCAGTGATCTGGGTTGGTTGAGACTGCTGGTCTTCCTATGGGGTCACCCTCCTCCTCAGCTTTTTCCAGCCTTTCCCTAATTCCACCACAGGGGTCCCTGACTTCAGTCTAATGGTTGGCTGTAAGTATCTGCTTCTGTTTCAGTGTGCTGCTTGTTGGACCTCTCAGAGGACAGCCAGGCTAGGCTCCTGTCTGTAAGCACTCCATAGCATCAGTAATAGTGTCAGGCCTTGGAGCCTCTCCTTAAGCTGGATTCCAATTTGGGCCTGTCACTGAATCTCCTTTCCCTTGGTCTCTTCTCCATTTTTGTCCCTCCAGTTCTTTTAGACAGGAACAGTTCTGGGTCAAAGTTTTACACTGTGAGATGGCAACCCCATCCCTCCACTTGATGCTCTGTCTTCCTACTGGAGGTTGACTCTACAAATTCCCTCTCCCCACTGTTGGGCATTTCATCTAAGGTCCTCCCTTCGAGTCCTGAGAGTCTCTCACCTCCCAGGTCTCTGGCACTTTCTAGAGGGTCTCCCCCACCTTTCATCACCATCCCAGGTTGCATATTTTCATTCATTCAGCTGTCCCTCAGGGCTTCTCCCCTGTTTCCCCTGTCCCCAATACCTGATTATGTTCCCCCTTTCCCCTCCCCCTCCCTATCCCACCCAGGTCCCTCCCTCCCTCCCTCTGCTTCCCTGTGCTTGCTTTCTTCTCCCTCCCAAGTGGAACTGAAGCATCCTCACTTGGACCCTTTGGCTTGTTAACCTTCTAGAGTTCTGTAAATTGTATCCTAGATATTCTGTACTTCTTTGGCTAATACCCACTTATTAATGAGTACATACCATGCATGTCCATTTGGGTCTGAGTTAACTCACTTAGGATGATATTTTCTAGTTCCAGCCATTTGCCTGCAAAACTCATGGTATACTTACTTGTTCTTAATAGCTGAGTAGTACTCCATTGTGTAAATGAAACACATTTTCTGTATCCATTCTTCCGTTGTGGGACATCTGGGTTGTTTCTAGCTTCTGGTTATCACTAATAAGGCTGCTATGAACGTAGTAGAGCATGTGCCCCTGTGGTATGGTAGGACATCTTTTGTGTAAAGCCCAAGACTGGTATACCTAGGTGTTCAGGTAGATCCATTTCCAGTTTTCTGTAGAACCTCCAGACTGATTTCCAGAGTGGCTGTACCAGTTTGTAATCCCACTAGCAATGAAGGAGTGTTCCTCTTTCTCCACATCCTCACCAGCATGTGCTGTCACCTGAGGTTTTGATCGGAGCCATTCTGATTGGTTTAAGATGGAGTCTCAGAGTCGTTTTGATTTGCACTTCCCTGATGACAGAGGACTTTGAACATTTCTTTAAGCTTCTTGGCCATTCAAATTCCTCTGTTGTGAATTCTCTGTTAAGCTCTGCCCCCATTTTTTGACTGGGTCGTTTGGTTTTTTGAAGGTTAGCTTCTTGAGTTCTTTATATACTTTGGATATTAGACCTCTGTTGGATGTGGAATTAGTGAAGATTTTTTTTTCCCAGTCTGTAGATTGCCTATTTGTCCTATTGACTGTACCCTTTGCCTTACAGAAGCTTTTCAGTTTCATGAGGTCCCATTTATCAATTCTTAATCTTAGAGCCTGAGCTCTAACTCATTGGAGTTCTGTTTAGGAAATTTCCCATACCCCCCCTTACCCCCACCCGTGTGCCTATGAATTTGAGGCTCTTTCCCACTTTGTCCTCTATTAGATTCAGTGTATCTGGTTTTATGTGAAGGTCCTTGATCCACTTCGACTTGAGCTTTGTGCAAGGTGACAAACATGGATCTATTTTCATTTTTCTACACATCACCTGCCAGTTAGACTAGAACCATTTATTGAAGATGCTTTCCTTTTTCCATTGTATATTTTTGCTTCTTTGTCAAAGATCAAGTATTCATAAGTGTGTGAGTTCATTTCTGGGTCTTCAATTCTATTCTATTGATCAACCTGCCTGTCTCTGTACCAATACCATGCAGTTTTTACCACTATTGCTCTGTAGTACAGCTTGAACCAGGGATAGTGATTCCCCTAGAAGATTTTTTTATTGTTAAGAATTTTTTTTTTCACTATCCTGGGTTTTTTGTTTTTCCATGTGAAATTGAGAATTGCTCTTTCCATGCCTTTAAAGAATTCTGTTGGAATTTTGATAGGGATTGCGTTGAACCTGTAAATTGCTTTTGATAGGATGGCCATTTTTACTATATTGATCCTGCCAATCCATGATCATGGGAGATCTCTCCATTTTCTAAGGTCTTAGTCTAAAGACCTCCCAGGAGATCTGCATCAGGAATCCTTTAAGTAACCACCCGGCATGCTGTCATGTGGATTTGCAATTATCTTACCAGCCCTTTGGGGCTGAGCGTTTAAGGGGTTCTAGCATTTACAACAAGCTGATCCTTGATGAGCATTATGGGAATATGTTTCTGAAAGTGCAGTATCTGCATCAGAGAGAAGATGCTGTTAGATTATAAAGGATTTCTATTGGTGCATTTTAAATAATTGTGCAGACATCCATTTCCATGTGAAGAGTTGCACACACAGCTTTTTTATGTGATGGATGTCATGCATAACCAAAAGGGCTAAGTGTAGATTTTCAGAGGGAGGAGGATTTAAAGAGTAAATGGCCTGTCACTGTGTCCCCTAGGGGCATACTGTGGCTTTACAGACTCCCAAGCCTGTGCTCCTCTAGGTTCTGGTGCCTACTTCAGCTCCCCCTTATTAGGAATGGAGCCTCTCCATGTCCATCAGGCTTAGCCTGTCCATCTCAGTATCTGACCTCACCAAGTGAACCCAGGTGTCCCCAGCTACTGGCCACTCTAATAACCTTCTTCTCTGCATGTTCCCTGTTCTGCACACAAACTACTTCACAGCTGTCTCTGTGACCAGTCCCACCTCCACACCTTCCTTTCTCTGCACCCCTCCCCCAGTAGTCTTAAATACCTTCTTGGCTGTGCTGTCAAGTCTTCAGCGAGTATTAGTGGCCCTTCCCTTTCATTTACAAGATAAAAATCTAAACTCCTTAGTTAATTCTCACGGCCTTACCCTGAACCGCCTCCTTCCCTATTAGAGAACAGACTCTTCAGCCTGAAGACATTCCAGGCTAATTACAGCAGATGCTTCCTGGGTCCCTTATCTCTGTACCTTTGTGTATCTTCTGGCCGGGAGGCCAGGAAGGACTCTTCTGTGTTTATCCTAACAACTTGTAGGGGAGCCAGCCCGGCATTCATCCCTTCTGTGCCTACCCTCATATGATGGTTCAGCAGATACGTCTTGCCTGTCCATGGCTTGGGGACATGGGGCATGTCATGTATTAATTCTTGCTTTAGCTATGGTGCTCTCCAAATAATGGCATTTGTTTTGACCATAAACTTAGAAGCAACATGGAATCATTTACGCCAACTAATCAATTTTTGATAAGGTGCAGCTTGGGAAGATGAACCTCATAAAGGAACCTCGTTTGGCTTGAAAGGGTCGAGCTCAGGTTTCTTCAAAGTCATGTGCTTCTCTTTCACTCTTTTGTCAATCTTTCTTCCCAGTTTTATATAAGAAATATTCATTTTAGTGGCCAAGAATAGTATGCCCATACATACATACACACTGCACACACACACACTGCACACACACACTGCACACACACACACTGCACACACACACTGCACACACACACACACTGCACACACTCTGCACACACACACTGCACACACTTTACATACACACTCTGCACACACACACTGCACACACACACACTTTACATATACACACTGCACACACACACACTGCACACACACACACACACACACACTGCACACACACACCCTGCACACACACTGCACACACACACACTGCACACTCACACACACTGCACACACACACACTGCACACACACACACTTTACATATACACACTGCACACACACACACTGCACACACACACTGCACATACACACACACACTGCACACATACACTGCACACACACGAACTGCCCACACACACACTGCACACACACACACTGCACACATACACACACACTGCACACACATACACACTGCACATACACACACACACTACATACACGCACACACACTGCACACACACTGCACACACACACTGCACACACACACTGTACATACACGCACTGCACACACACTGCACACACACACTGCACACACACACACACACACACTGCACACACACACACCACACACACACACTGCACACCCACACACACTGCACATACACACACACACACACACACACACTGCACACACACACACACACTGCACACACACACTGCACACACACACACACTGCACACACACACTGCACACCACACTACACACACACCACACACACACACACTGCACATACACACACACACTGCACACACACACTGCACATACACACACACACTGCACACATACACACACACACTGCACACACACACACACTGCACACACACACTGCACACACACACACTGCACACACACACACTGCACACACACACTGCACATACACACACACACTGCACATACACACTGCACACACACCGCTGCACACACACACCGCACACACACACTGCACACACACACACTGCACACACACACACACACACGAACACACACTACACACACACACACTGCACACACACACTGCACACACACACTGCACACACACACACTCCACACACACACACTGCACACACACACACACTGCACACATACACACACACTGCACACATACACACACACCGCACACACACACTACACATACACACACACTGCACATACATACACACTGCACACACACACACACACACTGCACATACACACACACACTGCACATACACACACACTACACACACACACACATATACACACACACACACACTGCACACACACACTGCCCCACACACACACTGCACACACACACTGCACACACACACACACACTGCACACACACACATTGCCCACACACACTGCACACACACTGCACACACACACTGCACACACACACTGCACACACACTGCACACACATACACTGCACATACATACACTGCACACACACTGCACACACACAAACATACACACACTGCACACACACACTGCACATACACACACACACTGCACACACATACACACTGCACACACACACTGCCCACACACACACTGCACACACACACACACACACACACACACACACACTGCACACACACACTGCACACACACACACTGCACACACACACACACACACACACACACACACACACACACACACACACACCGCACACACACACCGCACACACACACACGCACCACCCACACACGACCCACACACACACTCCCCACACACACACTCCCCACATACACACACACTCCACACATACACACTCACACCACACACACACTTCACACACACACACCCTGCACATACATACACACTGCACACACACTGCACACACACTGCACATACACACATGCACACATGCACACACACACACTGCACACACACACACACACATACACACACACTGCACACACACACACTGCACATACACACACACACTACACACACACACACACACTGCAGACACACACACACACACTGCACACACACACACACACACACACACTGCACACACACACACACACACACACACTGCAGACACACACACTGCACATACACATACACACTGCACACACACACTGCACACACACACACACACACACACACAGCACATCATAGCACAGCACAGCGCGCATACACATAAATGTGCACACACACGTCCTCAGATTCAGTTGTCCCTGGCAGTATAAAATCTTGGCATTATTAAGTACATGGGTAGAGAAAATATTCCCCTCTGTAGGAACCGATGGCCTATTAATAAGAGTCACGGGCCTTCTCTGCTAGACTCGGTTCTCAGTTAACCAGCCACTTGATGGATCGTGACACTAGAGTCCTTGAGGTTCTGTGAGGATAAATTGTTCACCGCAGCAGACATCACTATCTGTCCTTAGTGTGAGCAGCTGGTGCTGAGGCAGGGGCTCAACCCTGTAGCATGGAGGCTTCAGACAGCCCAGGCCTGGTCGGGAACTTACGTTCAGTCCTCAGTCTCCTCTCTCCCTTCTGTATGGACAGTGATACTGGTTCCGAGTTGCCGTACACACAGCTCAACAGAACAGCTGGAGTTGAACTCATTTCTACCAGGAAAGTGCCTTAGAGTTAGTATATGGGACCATGCACTCTCTGGCTGTTCAGCCAGCCTTATCTTTCGCTCACAGGTAGTCAGCGTCCATGAGGTTGTCTCTCTGTGAGCTCCAGCCACAGACTCAGCTGAGCATCCCTCCAGCTGTCCTCCTTTGACACTCAGCTCAACTGTTGCTTTATTATTTGGGACACTTCCCTAGTTCAGTGTGCAAAGCTAATTGTGTCTCTCCTGCTCATATTAGCACACTCTGAGAGGCTGAGCCAGCACCATCTCTGTCTCTCCCGAGACCATGAGCCCAGAAATGCAAAAGGCAATCTAAATAAGTAAAGAGCCACAGTACAGACTGCAACCTAGCAGTGCCGAGCAGAAATCTGCCTGTGTCTGCAGAGGTTTCTGAACTATTCTGTCATTAGCAAGTAACAGAGATACAGAGATGCCTTTCATCGCATTGAGTCTAGAATGTTCCAAATTAGCAGATTCACTAAAAGCCTTTAGCAGATTAGAGTATATCAACAATATTAGCATTATCGATAAGTATATTAAATAATGTGTACCCTTATGTAACAGCTTTATGCACTCTTTCAGACTGGATGCTTCCATTATTACCTGCAAATCTTGATCATCTAGCTTGTGTAACAGATTTCCCACTTCTCGGGAAGTTTCCTCAAATCCTTAGACGTATGAGTGTCCATACTTCTGCTTCAGATGATTGTATGTGAAAGAAATCTGCGGGGAAAAGAGAAGTGTGTTCTCAGAGAAGAGTTTGCATAACTGCTCTTTCAACTGCTTCTGAGCAGAAGTCTGCTCCAGCCTCCAGTGAAGGAGATAGCCTGTTTTCAGGATGCTGGTCTGTTCGGTCGCCCCACACAGTCCTGACCGAACTTGTGCTTGTACCTTGATGGTTTGACTAACTGCAGATACACACACACACACCAACCGCACATGCTATGTACAGTCTCTCCCCCACGGAATAGTCATGAAAAAAGAATAGTGGCATCATCTCTAAGCAGGAATGTGTCTAGAAAAAAGAACTGTAAAATACTACCAACCAACTACAGAAAACTTTTCAACCCGTGAAATAAAAGCTTTGTAAACCTTTAGCACTTGGCAATTCTCAAATTTCAGTTTCTCTTCAGTGACTTTTAAATTTGGAAATGTCATTCAAGTCACAGTGGAGAGGAATGTCTAGTTGAGAGAAATGGTACTCCCCTCACACCAGTATTTCTTAGGGGCCGGGTTGAATTTGTGTTTTAAGCAGATGTGAGCATGCTAGCTGATCATTTGTACAGTACTAAAATGGAGCTAAACGCAGCAGGGCCTCTCTGAAGAAGGGAGGGTTATGCTGCCTGGGTCTCTGTCCTTACCATCTGTCTGCCCTCTCTTCAGCATGCAATGCCCTTCTGGAGGGTTTCCAGTCACTCAGACCTCATGGCCCTGCATCACGCCTTGGAATTAGAGTACCTGTAACAGCCTCGTGCCAACCTGACGCTGCACTACTGCCCTGTGGCCAGAGATAATCCTGCAGGCTTGTCTTGTGTCAGTGCTGGACTCCAGGATATACCAATGTCAGCATATGGATGCATGGCTGCTACAGTCTTGACTGCTATCCTCGGGGTTAATGGAGGACCATGTTTATTCTTCAGAACAGCTGTTGACTCTAGTACTGTGAATCCAGTGAAAGGAAGCCATGAGGATGTTCTTGCACAGTGTGGTATGTCTTGGCTACATTAACTACATGGTTCAAACCTGTGAAGAAAAGACCTACAGACACTTTGGTTTTCAGCAAATGTGATGTAAACAGCGTCTGCAACCCAGCAAACTTGATCCCACAACAAAGACTGACATGTGACTGACATGTGACTGACGTGTCCCCTGGACAACCATGGAGCTATTTTCTCAAAGGTTTACTTTCTGGTGTCTCCCACCCGGGGCAATCTGTACTTCACTACTTATTTATGAAAAAGACTTTGGATAAACAGATTTGCTGAGGTATAATTCACATATCATATGATTCACCATGAAAGACTTCTCAGCTTCAAATAGTTGAAGGGACGATAGCATAAGAAATAATCAAGGAA
Source organism: Rattus rattus (assembly GCF_011064425.1). Taxonomy (NCBI): domain Eukaryota; kingdom Metazoa; phylum Chordata; class Mammalia; order Rodentia; family Muridae; genus Rattus; species Rattus rattus. The sequence continues at coordinate 148,720,475 of NC_046154.1, read as the reverse complement.
AAGCCTTGGCTTGAGAGTATGGCAAGTACTTTGAATTTTAGCACATTGCAAAGTAGTTTAAAGTATGTCTAATTTAAACATGTAAAATGTACATCACTGAGACAATCGTGTACAGAAAGAATTTTTGGTGTAAATTTGTAATAATGGATGATTCTTATACATTCTGTTTAGGGAAATGCTATTATGAGGTAGAAATGCTTTCCTAGGAAGCTTGGGCACAAACTCCTGCAGTGCCTTATCTAAGTATTGGGTATAAATATTGTAGATAATGGATCTTTTTGATAATGTTATCTAAGACCAAAAGCATGAATGTCAATGTCAACAAGGATTTTATTTTCTCAGTCTTTTATCCCATCCATTTTTCTAATTTGTGTGTGTGTGTGTGTGTGTGTGTGTGTGTGTGTGCGTGCGCGTGCACATGTGTGTTGGTTAGAAGGGCCTTGATAAAAATAACAGTGGCTCACAACTGAAAAGTTTTGAAGTCTTCCTGACCACTTCCCTGACTGTCTCGTTTCAACACATTAATGTATTATATGTAACTACTTGGAAAAGAATGACTATTCGAACGCTTCATCCCACAGAAAGAATATAGATGATAGATATATTTTATTAATAAAATTAAGTGGAGCCTAGCAGAGTCTCCATGCACTCGGAATGATTACCGCGTCTGGGTTTCTTGTTTATATCAAGGAGGACTTTACTACATAACTGAGTCAGCAGCTCTTCTTACCCCTACTCTTACTCTTTCCTTCCCCACCCAGACAAGGGTCATTATCCCACGGTGGGTGTGTCTGGCCATCACAAGAAACATTAATGTCGCTCTCTGCTTATGACAAGACAGACATAAACCCAAAGGGGGTAGGGGGAGACACAAAAATGATCCTGTTCGTCATGTTATAAGAAAGATTTCTTCCAAAATGATGAATTTGTATACAGTCAGGAGTCTTTCTCATTGTGGACTTTGTGTTGCCATGAAATTACCCTTTGGATCAATTTTAATGAATATTATTAATAAGTTATCAATAACATTATTTAATATTGGGAGCACCAGGTTTGACCCAGAGTAGCAGAAAAACCACTCTACTTTTTCCTTTTCTAAAAGTCAGTATTGCTGCTAAAATTAGTCATTGTAAATTCTCCAAATTGTTAAAACGTAATGGAATTTGTTTCTCCCCTGATGCAGACAGAAGTGGCCGGTGTTGAAACTTCTTCATTTGATATTTTGTCCTCTGCAGACTGAAAAGACAGCCTTGACCTTGGCCTTACTGTAAACAGGTGTGCTGTGTCCACGATTGTGTACAGAACTTTTTTCTTCATTAATTTTGTGTTTAAATTAATAAACTTGATTTGTGCAGTACTGTATGTTCTTTGGTTGTCAGTATCATCTTTCTGGTTTTGGTTACGGGGAAGAGCTGAATCTTGTTTGCATTAGAACCCTGCAGCCAAAGGAAGTCATCCGGACAGCCCGGTGATGGCATTATCAGTCCTGTAGGAGCTGACCCGCAAGGCAGCAGCTGTTTCTTTGATCATCATAAGGACTGGAGAATGGAAAGACTATTTATCTCCCTAGACTACATCAACTGAATCCTCACTCGAATTTATCTATGATAGAACAGAATTAGGCATAAATTATCTCGGATTGCAGAACATAGCTCTACCCACTTAAATACCCAAGGGACAGCAATATGAGGCTGTTTCATCCAAAAGGAACATTCACAACATATATCTCTGTGATTTGCCAGATTAATCACTGACAGAGGACTATAAAACCGTACAATTCACTTTCTCTTGAGACTTTAACCCAAGGAATACAACATTCATGTGTATAAATACATGACAGCCAAGCACACAGTTGTCTGGCCTGTTCATCAGCCCTGGGATATAGATTTTTCACAGGCACTCACTACACCAATTCCTTTGACTAAGTAGGTGTTCCGTCTGAAAGTGGTGAGAATTGAGAGGAAAATATTTGACAAGGCAGAGGTGGGAGAGGATGGGATCATCAGGACTTAGGTGTGGGGTTTGTACACTCACAAGATGAATCCTCTGTCACTTCTAACATGGCGCCCACCAGCCCAGCCATTTAAAGGACTCCCCTCTGATCATTAGTTGAAGCTCAGATTTCTAGTATTCCAGAGCCACCAAATACAGCTTGTCCTTGCCGCTTGTCATTATCTGCATTGCTATAATGAGCAAGACTTCAGTGCCCCCGGTCAGTACGTAGACCAAGAATCCCACTTCGTTTTTGCTTGGGACATTCTAGCATCGTAGTCGCAGTCCACAGACACCACAGCCAGCTCTTGTCATCTTTGGCAAAGTTCTTTGCCCTAATGTCACAAAGTGCTGGATCCTTGTCTTGGATGTCTTTCCCACCTACCTCTCTGCCTTTATTGGCAGTTGCCTTTATATTCCATCTCATAGACTTGCCATCCCATGAGGTACTGCCCTACTTTACCTAGGTACCACGGGGCAAGATGACCTTGATCCAATAGCCAACTCCAACCTAAAGTTGGTAGAAACAGTGAATGAATTAGTAGGGGGTGAATGTGCTAATTCAGGTTAGAACAGCTCCCTGTGGTTTACAGATACTATTGTTAGTGGAAGAGGAGTCACTGGGGAGCAGACACAGATGCCACCCATCTGACTGACTCCAGCAGTGATCACCCAGGTTGTTAAGTAGACAATAGTTAGGTAGGTTGGACTCTAGTTAAGTAGACAATAGGCTGTAGTTAGGTAGACAATGGGCTGTAGTTAGGTAGGTTGGGCTGTAGTTAAGTAGACAATAGGCTGTAGTTAGGTAGACAATAGACTGTAGTTAGGTAGACAATGGGCTGTAGTGAAGGAAGTGGAGAAGGGGGAGGGCGTTGTTAGGTCACAAGGAAGCCAAGGCCAGTGAGCAGCAGTCTGGTTGGGATGAGAATGATGGGAAACTGGAATCTGGCTTTGTTGACATAGCAAGGGTCAGACTGAGTGAGAGGTTACATGTAGGGAAAATGAGGCACAGTGGAATGTGGGTGCCTATGAGATAAAGGGGCATGGTCTACGTCATCGTGAAACAGGGCATTCTAGTTCACAACCTTGACTGTGTGGGCAGATGGCCTGCAATCCTAGCATAGCGAAGCCACATTTAACTTCTCAGTTGCCTGAAGTGGGAGTAACAATGAGCTATTTCAAGGATCATAAGGAAAATCTAAGCTAATATTTTTGAAGTGTTGGACCACAGCCTAGCAGATTTTCTAAGTCACCCCCTATGATACACTGTTTGTACACACAGATTAGTTGATTTTTTTTTCTGCCCACATGAAGAATCAGCTTCTCCAGTAGAATAATACCCTATGATGTGCACTGCATCGCCTGACCCCAAGTCTCTCAAGTGTTTGGCAAGTGGATGTCAGAGAGCTCACTGACCTCCTTGAAAGGTCTTTATGAGTAGAGCTGGTGGAGGCCAGCAGTGGGCTAGCACAGGCTCCTACAGACTCAAAGCATAGAGCTGGCCTATAAAACTTGGCATAGAGGAGACTGACAGCAGGCTAGGTTGGGAGGGAAGTATGGCCAGCTGATAGAGGGGAAGGATGTCCCAGGACTGAAAGCCAGAAACTTAAAGGATGGAGGCGTGCCCAGGAGACCAGGAGGCAAAGCTAGGATGGGAGTTCATGCCTTTTTTTGCCTTTTTAAGCCTTAGTGTCTTCTGCTTTCAAAATTTTCTTCCAATCAACATTTACAAATGCAAGGTAACAGACACGGTTCCCAATAGCGTTTTACATTTGTTTTTCAAAACATTTGCATATGACATGGATGTTTCTCAAGTCAAATGACTGTAAAGGAGGCCATTTGCTTAACAGAACCTGGAGATGAGAGACCCTGCTGGTCCACTTGCTTGCAGAAGAAATTTCCCTGCAAACGCTGGAAGCTTAGGTTGCAACAATCTGCCCGATCCACACTCAGTCTCTTTCTGATTCCTTAAACAGTGAATTCACCAGAGTACGTCTTTCTGTGTCTCCCTGAGTGCTTCCATTCCCCTCCATTCTGTGCTGTTATACGAACTGACAGGGTGACTTGTGGCAGACGAAATGAAAGGGTTTGTAATTTAGGAAACCTCTGGCCCTGCTGACTGAAAGCAGGTTGTTTGTAAGAAGGAAATCCTGACCTCAGCTAACTGGCAAACTCTGTCAGAAGCAATAGAGGAAGCAGAGGAGAAAGAACAGTACTGGGATTTGAATTGGCAAGGGGAGAAAAATAGATGCTCTCCCAAATGAGAGCTCCCCATTGAAGGACTGAGATAGCCCCAGCCCCTGAATGGACTCGCACAATGGTGAGTATTACAAGAGTATGGTAGAGTTGCATCTGGGAGCATACTGCTAGGGACAATAGCTAGGTCAACCACCCTGATGATGGACTCCCTCTAGTTTGCAGGAGATGGAAGGCCCATCCTCCAACCCCTGCCTGCATACTGCAGGCGAGGTGCGGCCTACCCTGTCATTATCACAGTTGACCCAAAGCGCCAAGACACCAGACAAAGGGGCTATAAATTGGATATTGAATTAGTTACTTTTCTCGTTGTAGCTTAAGGAAGGAGGGTTTATTTTGGTGTATGATTGGTTTGCAGATACAGGGATCAGAGCAGGAAGTCAGAGCAGTAGGAGCAGAAGCCTGAAGCAACTGGTCACAGGGCACTCATAGTCAGGGAGCAGAGAGTGAAAGAGCGTACCCCAAAACGGGGAGCTGCATCTCTCGCTCCGATCTCGGGGTGGGGTGCCCCCAGGAATCACCAGTAGCCATTCTTGATGTAAAAGCATGAGGTACCTTTATTAACGAGATCCCAGGTCTTAGCGGGATCCCGGGTCGACACGTATCTCACACAGGAGACAGAGGAATCGACCCCGAGCTTCCAAACACATGATTGGTCAATTCAAATGGTGCACAGTTACTTTCGGCGCGAAATGACATCAGCAAGGAGTACGTGCTCTCTAGCAGCTCGGCAGGCAGGTAGGGTGGCTCATCGCACTCAGGGGGGTGAAGGAAGGGGAGGGGGTGGCTACAGATGATCAATGTCCTTGGGGCTGATAGCTGGTTTGGCAAGTCCTATCTCTGGCTCTCCCTCAGGCACGTCCGGCCCTGCACATCCGGACTCTGACAATGAGCAACCTTTATGAAACTCTAGTTCTACAAGAGAAAGGGGAGGGGGAGGGAGGGAGAGAGAGAGAGATAGAGAGAGAGAGGTTCAGCTTGCTTTCTCCTTTACTTAGTCAAAAGACTTGACCTGTGGAAACCTAAATGTCCTACCTAAACTTCGGGTGGATCTTTCTACCTCAGTTAACTCAATCTAGACATTCTCATACACACCCCCAGAGATTCCTAGCCTAGGTGATTTGAGGTGGCATCTCACTGTCCTGCCTTTCACACCTGGGCCTTCCTGACACCTGGTCCTCTGCGTTGCCTCCATCCGCAAGCTGCCCATCCAGCCACTGGGCCCTGACCTCTGAGCAGCCTGGGTAAAAAAGCGAAGGCCTCTGTGCATTGAGTTCTGGTCTCCAAAGGTGCTCATTTGGCTATGTCCAGTGCTTTGACAAATATCTGATTGAGCCCTGCCCATTATGCTAATTGTATCCATCTTGGGCAATGCTTGAGTTGCAACTGTTTTTTTTTTTTTTTGGATCTGGGGCCCGAACCCAGGGCCTTGTGCTTGCTAGGCAAGCTCTACCACTGAGCTAAATCCCCAACCCCAAGTTGCAACTGTTTTAACGGCCGCTGAGGATGAGCTCTATTTACCATCCCTGCCTGCTAGTTCTTTACCAGTCCTTCCCAGTCGGCTGCACATGTTCAATGCTTCTGAAGCCCCAATGATCCAATTCAATGGCCCCACGTATCAGAAAGAATTCCACTAAGGGAGTAGTTTTCAACTTCCTAGTGCTGAGTACAGCTCATGTTGCTGTATGTTGCTTTATGGTGATGTACCCACATCACCATAAAGTTTATTTTTGTTGCTACTTTATAACTGTAATTTTGTCACTGTTGTGAATTATAATGTAAATATCTGTTTTCCAGTGGTCTCAGGTGACCTTGTGAAAGGGTCATTCAACTCCCAAAGAAGTTGCAACCCACAGGTTGAGAACTGCTGCTCTAAGGGGTCCTATGCCCATGGTGACCTCAGAGGTTGCTGTCTTTCATTTCAATTGTGGTAAGTGACAGCCTGTGATAGGGATAGCACTGGGTCTCAAGCTGCAAAGACTTTGTGATCGAAATCCCAAGAATACAGCAATGATTGTACCTGGGAGAACAAAGTCCTCAAGTAGAGGTGGTTTGCTCATCAGCCTGCATGAAAGACAAAAAGTAAAATAAAAATGGTGCCATCTCGGCATGAGCCTCACTGGAAAGGCATTCTTCTCAGTCGCCAGCGTGGAAACCTCTCTTTAGGTTTTTACTACAATGTGTCTGTTTCCCACACTGTCACCACAGCCATGTCACTGGTGTCCTCCAGACATCTTGCATGACCCTCGCTATCCCCACTCTGACTCTCTGCCTACATTATAGCCAAAAGAAACTGTCAAGGTAACAGTTGGTGTCCTGGGTGAGCTCCGTGATGGCCTCCCATCCCCCTGCGCTCCAGCCTTCCTCTCCTAGCTTCATAAGCAAGCTTTTGATCCTCTAAGACGCTGCTTAGATCCCTCAAGTCCTGACTGAGGCCTTAGCATGTGCTCCCCACAGAAAGGACTACCTGATGTCCCCAGCCTTCAGATCGCACCCTAAGAACTTCACCCTACTTGTGCCTTTCTGTCCAACCCATCCAAGGGACAATTGTCACACAACACTTCTGTTCCCCATCACTCCCGAGAGCCCCTTTTAGATGCCTCCCTGGAGTCACTACATGTTGCCAGCCTAGACTGTTGGTTACTCTAATACGGTCTGCCTCTCTTAGGGAGGCTGGAAACTCCAGAAAGAGGAAAGCCATTGCTACCACTAAATTTACAATGCTGGGCATACAAAAGCTTTTGTGTTTATGATAACAAAACTAATGCATTTGGTGACAATAAGGGTAAACGAAAGATGGACAGGTAAGCAAAGGTGTTGAGAATTGAGAGTGGAGTGTCTGTGGGAGACATTTAAAGTACTTGTAGAAATAAAGCTTTGTGTGGAACGTGGAAAGATGGTAGAGGAAAGAAAATCTAAAAAAAAAAAAAACTGGTGAGATTTTTTTTTTCTTGCACTTGGGAGCTTTATCTGTTATGATGAAGCCACCAAAGAATCTTAATCTGGGAGTTGACAGTTGCATACATATTCCTTTGATTTATGAGGGGGAAGTGGGCCGGAACGGGAGGTTGCCAGCCGCGTGGGAGGTGGTAGTCATAATGGAAGCATGACGTAAGGGGAGCTGTCCAAGGGAAGCCCCAGGGACGGAGAGGTGGAAGGAAGCCACCCAGCAGGTGTGCCAGAGGCAGAGCTGGTCAGGGGAGAGCAGGCAGCTCAGTCTCTCCTACCTTTCCATTGTGGAAAGGAGCTGAGTGGGCAGAGCCTCGCTCAGAGTCGCGTGTAATTAGGTCAGGCCCATGGTTTGCGTGAGTGCCGGTGGGGTCTCTTTCTAAATTGTCTCACTGTTCCCCAACTGGAGGGCTTTGCTGTCTGGAAGTAATTTTATATCTCGGTGAATGTGTGTGCTGTGGCGAACTGTAGGGGGGGTTGGTACAAATTAAGAAGCCAGGCTCCCCATATGGCTCCCGCAAGCAGGCTGGAGCACTTTATATCTAATTGAGGAAGTGTCACTTTGCCATTTCAGATGGAGTGAGGAGGCTGGCAGCAAACAGTTAGGAAGACTGTAGACCCTCCACATGAAGACCTTTTAACCCACCCCTGGTCTCCACTGAAGTCACAGCAGGGCTAGACTCTGGCCTAGGCCCAACTTTAGGCATTTCTACACTGGGCCTAGGGCCACAGCCACCTGACAGCACCCATCCGTTCTTGGGGAGTCAGGAACAGGGTGTCATGTCATTCCAAGTGAGCCAAGAAGCTCTTCAGCACAGGACCCCTGTGAACCAGGTCCTTGTATTTATTTGTAAGCACAGAGCTCACACAGCAAAATGTGGACGACAAGAAAAAGAAACAGAGAAGAGAGACTATGGGGAAAGTACAGAGGATTCCTCTAAACCTCCTTTAACTTGGACACAAAGGAGGCCTGGACAGGCACCACCAGGGCTCAGGGCTCCAAGCCCCTCTGAGCATGAGGACAGCCAGACAGCTAGGACCAGGGAGAGCAAAAGGAGCATGTGGCTGGCAGAGCAGGAAGCCTGCTCCCTCCTGGCCCCTTAGAAAGGCATCTGTCATCACCTCGCTGTTCCTGTCTCCCACTGTAGGAACCTCTCACTGAGAAATCACCACAGGCCCCATCGCCCAGCTCACCTAGTAGTTCAAAAACAGCAAAGACTTTCCAGCATTTCTATTCTTCCCAAAGTAGTTAAAAATGCAGGAAGGCGGGGTGGAGGGGCATGGGGGGTGCTGTGGATGGAAGGGCTCACACCCTTGCTGGAACAGATTTGTTTTGAAAAACTTCTGCCCTCCGGCTTGAAAGCATTTCTTGGCCCAGCGGAATCAAGAGGTACCAAGACAGCCCCAGAACTGTTTCCAGCCCCTGACCTTGATATTTATTTGCAAAGCCTGACAGGAAATCGGCACCGAGGATTCCATGAAAAACAAAGAAAAATGCAGGAATCAGAAAAAACAACAGACTGTTCTAAACAGCCTCATAAGGACAGACCTTGAAGGTTTTCCTTCTAACGGTGCCAGAAAAACAGTTCCCCTTGGCTTTTTAACCATGCAGCATGTTCTGAAGACCTACTATGTGCTGGGGTAGGGGCCAATGCTCCCACTTCCCGTTGAGTAGGTCACATGAAACTGAGGCAATGGAGTCAAAGAGGGCCTGGCTGTTTCTGTGGTGTGCAGGAAGAACAGGAGATGGAGTGTAAAAAGATAGCTATGGTTATTTTGCAAAAACTCTGGGCAACAGGCTATTTGATCTGTCTTTCAAAGAGTAGGTGAGAGTTTCATGGAAGTGAAAGGGAACACGCGTGTGAGAAGAGATCATATCTGAATTCTGTCAGAAATAGACTTTGAACCACTCCGAAAGCACAGCAGGGAGAAGAGGACCCAACGGTCCTTCATAGCTGCTTTCTGTACTTTCTATGTGAGAATCTTACAGCCTAGAAAACCGTGTGCCCTGCACACACACGCCCAGACGGCCCACAACCACGGTGAGAACTCAGGTGTCAACAAGCAGGAAGTAGACCAGAGTTGGCCTGATGCCACATAATGACACTTCAGTGAACGCCTGGCCATAAATAGAACTGTGACCCCCCCCCCCATTAGGTCACCTTGCTTAGTGATGATGCAGCAATCCGATCGTGCATTCAAGGCACAGTGTTCTTAACATAATGAAAACTGCCCAGTGCTGCTCTCTCAGAACATACCCTATGGGTAACTGATAGTGACTCTCAATGAGCCCACAATGGGAGAGATATAGACTCGATAAGTCCAGAACTCTGTTATTGTTATTAATTCCCTCGCTCAATAGTGACAGGAGTTGAGAAGCTATTTCTATATCATAAGAAACAAATGTAAGAAAGTGCAGGTAATATTCATGAGCAGAAGGCACCATCCTAAGAGCTCAGAAAACCACAGAGTGGTAGCAGCAAAGTGAAGAGAGGCCATGGAGAGATGGCGGCTGCTGCTTCTCGACGCTCGCACAGCCGCTCCCCTGACAAGACACGGTCTCAGGCAGTCTGACAGCGCTCAGGAGCTGTATACTCTGCTATTGGCTGGTCTTTATTCCAGTAATCTTAAAACTCACCTATTACAGATCAAAATTCAAAACAACAACAATATAAAAAGCACAGGCCATGGACAGGCTAGATAATTTGGCAGACAAATATGCTTTCTCTGCTTTGTTCCACAAGCCTGGTGACCCAAGTGTGACCCCAGAACCCACATAAAGGTGGAAAGAGAGTCAAGTCCACAAACCCTTGGCGTCACATATAGAATTAATTGATCAGAAATTATGGACCAATTGATAAAGCATTCAGGTAATGGGAAACAGGTCAGTCTAGAATATCTAGAAAAGTTTCATGTAGAAACTGTTACATAAAGGTAGGATTTACTTAAAAACAGTTCTCATGTATACCAGGCTGAGAAATGCTGGAATTTCAGGCCTGTGCCACCACACCCAGTTTACTGGGGGAAACCAAGACTTCCTGAATACTAGGCAAACACTGCCCACTGAGCCACATCCCCATACCCTGCTCTCTGGACTGTACTGGCAGAACCACGAGCTTCAGGTAAGATGGTGAGGGTCAAGATGGCTCAAACGAGAGAATTATTCATATGTTAGAAACTCATCTACCTCATGAGTGCCAAACTTGGCTACTATCAAAAGGAAATTGAAAATGTCCTCCACGTTGATGGCTTTAAATGCCTGTTATTACATTCTACAGCATGGATATACCTTGAAACATGATGCTGTTAAAGAAGTTGAACACATGAAAAATGATGATTCTTCTGATAGGAAGTCCTTACAGTAGGCCATTTCCCAGAAACATACACTTAAGATTGTCAGGATGACCCGCCTGGAACATCCATTATGTAAGCTTTCTTCTTTGTCTGCCTGGTCCTCATCCTTTCACTTTGGGTGGTTTGTAGAATCTTTTGTTAGATTTGTGTTCTCCGGTTCCCTCTGATGAGCACATAGCCACCTGACGAGTCCTTACCCACACCCGTGACGTGGAAACCACTAAGAATTCAAACCACGGGGTTCCTGTGTTTCACAGGCCATAGCCTCGCTACACCACTGAGATCATCTAGCCTTCCATGTGGTAAGGCTTTAGCTCACTGACTGTCCCAGTGCTCATTTATAGAACTTGAACACAGGAGGACTGCCAGGAAGCTTCACATTCCTTCCCCACAGGACACTGCATGTGACCATAGTTACGTGAGCACAAGTGTGTAGATCATATGTAGGCTTATATTGCATAACAATATCGGCTTACATGATGCTTAACT
>NC_046154.1:148584435-148706935 GCF_011064425.1 Rattus rattus | reverse complement strand
AGTGTCCTTTATGCAATGAAATCCGAGCACCCGTAAGTCAAGTGATATACAGCTATGTCCCTAAAGAAGCTGTCTGGTGAATGGAAAAAATGAAGGTAGAGCACATATGTATGATGTGTGATATATGTATATATGTATCATATAAAAATAATGTATAAATATCCATAGTATGATATTAGGATGAGTATTCCATTCACTTCTCAGCATTACTGCGACATTGGTTTCAAGAATGCCTATAGACCGAAGTCCTCAGATGCTTAAGTTCCTTCTGTGAATGGAATATGGTTGCATGTAACCTATACATATTCTTCTGTATATTTTTAAAGCATTTTCTAAAGTATTTATAATGCCCAAGGCCAGGTAAATGCTACTTAAATACTTATCATACTCTACTGATCAGCAAGAAAAATGTCTGTCTCTACATATTTATAAATGGAAAGTATCTTTGTACAATTTTGAACATTTTAACTTTTTAAAATATTTTCTGCATTTTTAGTGAGCAACGATGAGTCATTTTGAGTCATTTTTTATATATAGTATAGGAGGAAGGTACAACTTCATTCTCATGTGGGTATACAGGTTCTCCAATGTCCTGGATATGTGTGTGTGTGTGTGTGTGTGTGTGTGTGTGTGTGTGTGTGTGTGTGTGTGTGTGTGTGTGTATGTGTGTGATATATATATATATATAGAGAGAGAGAGATAAGTTATGTAGATATAGATGATATATAGAGAGATAGAGATAGAAATAGAGAGATACTATAGAGACCAGATGGAGAGAGATATTATTGTGGTTCAAATGCGAAGAGGCCCATAGACTCATTTATTTGAATGCTTGGTCCCAGTTAAAGGAAGTGTTTGGGAAAGATTAGGAGAGATGGCCTTGTTCGAGAAGGAGGGTCACTGGTGGGACAGGGTAGATTTGGTGGTTTCAAAAGTCTATACCATTCCCAGTTAATGTTGTTCCTGCCAGGTGCTTATGGCTGAGGTACAAGGCATCAGTGCTATGCCATGATCCCTGCCACGATGCTCATGGATTCTAGGCCCATGGAACTGTGAACCCCCATACTGAATGCTTTCTTTTATAAGCTGCTTTGATCATGCTATTTGAGAAAAGGAAAACAAATGTATAGATATGTATATGTCCTCATATAACTTCATATATGTGTTTATTTACCCATATTTAGTGAATCAAAGAGGCATTAAACAATTAATTTAGAGAGAGGGTCTCATGTTCCCTAAGATGGTCTTAATTTACTAAGCAGTTAAAGGTAACTTTGAGGCTCTGACCCACTTGGCTCTGCCTATTAAATGTTAGGATTGTAGTCGTGCATTACCATGCCCAGTTAATGTAGCAGTGGGGGTTGCACCCAGGGCTTCATGCATGCCAAACAAATGCTCTCCCAACTGAGCTACAGTCCAGCCCCAGAGAATGTTTTTAAATGTACAAATAGACTTACTAATTGACAGTTTAAATCAGCACCAACTCCAACACTTTTACTTATTTTATTAGCAATAATTTTAGTGGAATTTCACGTTTAAATAAAATATTTTCCTATCTAGTCATTGTCCTTGGCACAATCCAATTCAAATACAACATCTTATGCTCAGAGGTAATTGATTTCTTGATACTGTATAATTTGTGTCCAAGAAACAGTTCAAAGTATGCAGATTTTTTATTTCTGTGATCCCTACTTTCCCTTCCAATTGCCCTGACCTGGGGATCACTAGTCAGGCCAGTGTTCTGTAGGGCCAGCCTCCTGTAGGGCCAACCTCCTGTAGGGGCAGCCTCCTGTAGGGGCAGCCTTCATCTTCCACTATTAATTCCATTCATGCTTCCATGGGCATTTGGTGAGTGTCCATACACTGTGCCCTTAACATGTGTACCGGACCCTGGGGTGGGATCTGTCTCTGTGCCCTAAACAGTTGGGCTAGACTCCAAGGAAGAGAGAAAGAAAGCTCCTGTAGCTGCCTACCCATAATCCTTTACTCTTCAGGCATCTCAGACTCTTGGGAAGGCACACAAGGCATATGACGAGTAAAGAGTGATACTTTCAATGTTCACATCAAAGTGGCAATACCCCAGTGTCTATTACTACAACAAATGCCTGAGATCAACCTTTCATCTTTGCCAATGGTGTGGGCTCGTAATTTAGGAGGCGCCAGTCCATGCTCCCTCTGCCACAACACTTTGGGGTCTTCAGCCCAAGGTCAACCAAGAAGCAAGAGGCATGAAGGGCCCAGAGCACCCTGCAATACACGCTGAGGATACACCCTCAATGGCCTGAAACTTCATACTAGGTTCAACCTCTTAACAGTTTTGTCACCTCCCAATAGGGCCGGCCACTCTGGGGACATAGTCTTTATCATATGGGCCTGTGCGGGATAGTGCTGATCCAAACCACAGTGAAGGCTATTGTGCAGATGGTTCTAGCCACGTCTAGGATCCAGTGCACAATGACAGGAGAGTGACTCTTATTTTTCTCTGCAGGATATTTGAATATTTTTTCAGTGACAAAAGTAAGTACTTATGGTAGGTTCTCTGCACAGTATACAAATATGAACAACTGAGCGATTTTACTAAACATGTCACCGAAGATTTAAAAACCATTATTTGACTTTTTTTTACATAGGTGAATGACATTCCAAATGTTTGAATTTTATGAGGGAGAAGCTTGAGAGTCCATACCACGAATCCCTACTGGATGCTGTGCTGAGGACTGCAGCTCTAACAGTGTGGTAGTCACTGCTGATTGCCAACTGGACAGGATGTAGAATTATATAGAAGAGAAGCAACTGGGCATGGCTTTAGGAATTTCCTAGACACTGTGTTAGCCGAGGTAGAGACACCATGAGCTGGGGCTTGGGACTGAATGATAAAGGAAAAAGCCAGCAGAGCCCCGGCTTCTATCTCTCTACTTCCTGACAGTGGATGCACAGTGACCAGCTGCTTCCCACCATGCCTTCCTCATCATGAGGGACTGTACCTTCAAACTGTGAGCAAATAAATCTATCCTTCTTGAAATTGCTTTGGTCAAGTATTTTATCTCAACAATGAGAAAGTTACTAAGACGAGGAGCCACACAACATTAGTGCATGTGGTTCCTATATCTTTATAGGATGTAAATTGCTATTAATTCTAATAACTCAGAATTAAAAAGTCCTCCATTGCTGTATATCTATTTCCTAGTCGAAGAGGTAGTGAAGGCTATCACTTGACACAGAATTAGGAAACTGACTCCAAACCCACCTGCCTTCCTGCTGCATACCCCTGCCTGTACCACAGCTGGTCCAGGGGACACATGCTTAGAACATGCTGCATGCCAGACAACTGCAAAGTCCTTCTTGTGCCTCAGCTCATAACGTGCTCATATCCTCCTACCACTCTCATTTCTCAGGGTTTTTATAAATAAGAAAGCTAAGGCCAAAAGAAGACAGAAAACATACATGCTTAAGATCACATAAATTAGAAGTAGTCTTGAGTTCTTACCTTACCCCCTAGTTCAAGTGCCCATCCATACTGAAGCACAATGACACAATATAGTATCACTATCGAGTTGAATATCATTGATCTTTTCATCTAAAAATTTACTTATATTTGAGCTTTTCTATTTAAGTCTTTGGACCACTTTGAGTCATTTTTTTATATATAGTATAGGAGGAAGGTACAACTTCACTCATGTGTGGGTATAAAGGTTCTCCAATGTCCTGGTTGGGTTTGTTTGTTTGTTTGTTTTTGTCAACAGAGACATAGACATATCTGGGACGAGAGGACTCTCCAATTGAGAAAATTCTTCCATGAGTTGGTGTGTGGGGTATATTTCTGATTAAGGAAAAACGTGAGAGGTCTCAGACCACTATGAGTGGTGCCACCCTGGACAGGTGATCTTGGACAATATGAGAAAGCAAGCTGAGCACGTAAGTCACGGGAGCAGGCTAGCAAGCAGCATTTCGCCAAGGCTTCTATTTCAGTTTCTGCCTCCAGGTTCCCATCTTGAGTTCCTGCCTTGACTTCCTTCAATGGCTTATGACCTAAGATACTGTGGTGGTTTGAATAGTTTTGACCTCCCTAGATTCATGTGTTTGACTGTGGGGCATATAGGAAGTGGCAATATTACAAGATATCACCTTATTAGAGTTGGTATGGCCTTATCAGAGAAAGTATATCACTCTGGGGATGGGCTTTAAGGTCTCATATATGTTCAACCTATGCCCAGTGACACGGTCTCCTTCTGCTGCCTGTGGATCAAGATATAGAACTCTTCCATGTCAGGCTGCCATCGTTCTGAAGCCTTCTGCAGTTTCAGCTTGGCCCACAAGGAGAGAGCATCTTCAATCTGTCACATATGCAAAGCGGGCAGTGTTTGGGATGCTCAAACACTTCATGCTACGAGCATGACATCATTCAGCAAAGTGCTGCTGGAAGGCCTTCGGCCCTCGGTAGGTGTAGTTCTGACACTGAGGAAGAATATGAAGAAGACTCCAATGGAAATGTCATGAACAAGAAGACATACGAGGATCTGAAAAGACAAGGACTGCTCTAGTGGTTGGCCATGCCTGGGCTTCCCTGAGAAGCCTGAGAAAATTTTTCCCAACCAAATGTTCTTAAAGACTTTTTGTTATGTAGCGTCTACCTTGTAGAAACAAGACATGTTGGCAGATTGCAGAATTGATATGTGTTTTATCTTTGTTTTATATTAAAAAAGATCTGTAGGAAATTAAAAATAAGATATAGAACTCTTGGTTCCTCCAGCACCATGGCTGTCTGTACAAAGCTGTACTTCTCATCGTAAAAATAAAGCACTAAACCTCTGAAACTAAAAGCCAGCTCCAGTGAAATGTTTTCCTTTATGAGTTGCCTTGGTCATTGTGTCTCTTCACAGCAATAAAATACGAACTAAGAAAGATATGTAAGTCAAATAAATATTTTTCTCCCGAAGCTGTTTTAGGCCATAGTGTTTATTATGGCATTAGAACAACAGCTAATATACCCCACTTCCTTAAGTGTTCTTAGAACCCTTGCTCTAAAATCATGTGATCACATGTTAGAGTTCATGCCTGAATTTTTCTGGTCTATCTCACTAGTTCATAGGCTATCTCTATGCTATACTAAATAGCTATTTTGATGATTATCACTTTGAGGTAAGTTTTGAAACATCACTAACTTTGCTAGTCTCCTTGAGAGTTCACATAAATTTTAAGAAGGACTTTTTTCTGCTTTTAAAAGATCTTTCATTATGTCTATTTTCTCTTGCATTATTTTGGATTTTCTCTGATATTTATATTATAAACAATGTAGTTCATGATAATTATACAAAAGAGTCAGCTACTTTTACATTTCTGTGGCAAAATGCTCAACAGGAACAAAGGCCAAATTATTTACTTTGACTTGTACTTTCCAGGGTTTCCATCCACAGACACTGGCATTATTGCTTTTAGGCCTCTGGTGGGCTGAGTTCCCTGGGAGCATGTGGTACAGCAAAGCAGTTCACAGTGAAGTTGGCAGGAAGCAGAGACAGAAAGATGAAAGGGACTATGTACAAGGTAGATCCTTCCCAAACACTCTCCCAATAACCTACCTCCTTGAAGAAAATCCCACCTCCTCAAATGTTATAAGATACATACAAAAATGTCATTGGGATTATAAGGACTTTATGACAAAGACAATCTAATCAATTTGCTAATATGTTACAAATATTGGGGCTACCAATCTTCCCCTACTATATTAAGTACATTTAAGAGTATCTGTTTGTATTTTCATCCCCGACACGATCTGCTGTTAAGTTATGTACTAACTATACTCACAATGAGCCTCTAGAAAAGTCGGGAAAACTGAGTTATGTACTAGATAGTACTCAGCACATGCCTTCAATGGAGTCTGGGTCACTGAGTTATATACTAGCCAGTACCTCCGATAGAGTTGAGGTAAGAGCATCAGATCCTCACATCTCACATGTATGTGATACGAACCTAGGCATCTTTAGAGCTGAAACAGAATGAACTGAAAATAAACAGATGTCTTTGATGAACAGACTTCAGATTTCTCTGCAAAGTAAAACAAACTTGAGTCTTGGTTGGCACACTTCAGCTGTTCCGTGATTATGTAAGAGCTACGGTGGACCCAAAATAAGAGCTGAAGGTTTTCTCGACAGTTTAAACAAGAGAACCTGCCCCCGCCCACCCGCCTCCGTCAGCCAACTGTAGCTTAATAAAGTCTAAGGGTGACCATCAGGGATAAGTGGTTTATTATTTCTAAGGCTATATTACCAGCTGCATACTTATTGTAACTGCTCATAACTGGACATGGTTTATTCTATTTATAGCATTTAATACTATTTTTTAAGTTTAAATAAACAGACTGAAGGATTGAAGTCTGCATAGCAATGTTTTTACATAATATAAAAGGTATGAAACACAACCTTTTCCTTCCTTCTGTGGAATCTAATGAAACCTCCAGTTGTTTATTTTAGCACCAGACACTCTTGGCCTGCAGAGCACGGAAAGACACAAGACAGTCTTGCTTTGATGTCTCTAGAGTTAACCGAAGAACCCTTATAAACTAAGATACCGAAACTGCTCTTGCCTGCCCAGGGCCCTGTCTGCACTGTGCCATTCACACCCTTGGCACACAGGATCCTAACTCACAAAGGAACAGATCAGTAGTGCTAACATGAGGGGAAAGAAGCCATTTTTATCTGACCTGGAAGTGTTAACCTTTTATGGGACAGAGTCAACTCCAAACTGATAGAAATCTGTGAGTTCTGATCCTTTCCCAGTAGATATCTGCATAATAGCGTGTGTTCCAGGGGTTCATGGACAAGAGCCTATCCCCTTCCTAGGTCACAGCTCTGTATTGTACGCTGTGCTAATGTGGGAAGCAAGAGATGCAGAACACAGATGCTGCTTGACTCTGGTGAGCTTGCCAGAGAAATAACCCCAGAAGCAGAAGACCTAGAGATGGTGACGAGCCTTGCCAGGAGGTGGTGTAAAGAACTCAGCATTACCTAAAGAGAGGCCTGGCCGATACCTCTGCTTCTGGGAGACAACCCTATCATACTTGACAGGAAATTTTCACTTAAAAAAGGAGAGGACCACCGTGGGAGTGGACTGACACATGATTAACTGTGTGCTTAGAATTTCTAACACGTTGATGGTCTTCAAAAAGTGTGTGTGTGTGTGTGTGTGTGTGTGTGTGTGTGTGTGTGTGTGTGTGTGTGTACATGTGAAATCACAGGACAAGGTGGCAATTCTTCCCTTCCACTTTGAGACAGGCTCTCCTTTCTGCTGCATAAGTCAGGCTAGCTGGCCTGCGGGCATCTGGAGATTCTCTTACCTCTGCCTCCCATCTTACCATAGAAATACTGGAGTTATAAACACATTCGTACATGTTTGACTTAATATATAGACTCTGGGGTCCTAAACTCAGTCCCAGCCATCATGATTCATCATGGTTGCCTACTTACTGAAAGTAGAACTTGCCTTGGAGACAAACTTCCAGGTGTTTCCACAGAGGTTGAACTGAGGAATATGGGCAGCGCCATCCATGTGCTGGGGACCTAGACTGATTATAAAGAAGACAGCAAAATACACACAAATATTCCACCTTTCTCGGCTTCCTGACTATAGGACCCAGTGTGACTAAGTACCACACTCTCCTGCAGCCCAGTAGACCGTACTATCGTTTCATGATCTGAAACAGACTTTCTTCCTTAAAATGCTCATGCCACATATTTTGTCAAAGCGATAAGAAAATTACCTAGCACTCTTTTATTCCTGTCATACCAGTGTAAGAGTCAAAGCAAGAGACCGACCGGAAATCACTAACCTGTTACTCCTCAAGCATCTCTGAGGACTCACCCTTACTGTTAGTTGGCTAACGTCTACATAAAAGATTAAGCTAAGAAGGTGAGCTGGGAAGCTGAGTTCAGGACTCACAGGATGCTACTCTGAAGGACTTGCAGGCCAGTAAAGAGAAAAGAAATATACACCTAGGAATATAAGCAAAGCAAAAGAATAAAAACCATACATATATCCCAAATACAAGCAAGGATTTATCTGGAATACAGGAAGAGACTTCACTTCCTTCTGAGAGGAGCAGAGGAAGGTGGTGGATTTAAAATGAAATATCAAGTGATTTGGGTCTTATAAACAGCAATGTCGCAGTCATTACCAAGTCATGGCTTCACCCAGGAAGAAGAGCCTTGGCATAGGAGGACTTGTGCCAGAGTCACCCTAAGTCAACTGAGACTTAAAGGGAAGGGCCAGCAGGCATCTAATCCAAAGATAGTTTAGTTATAAGTAACCCAGGGTTTAATTAATTATTTATTTTTACCATGAGAAACAGGCCTGGTAAGGCCTGGCTGAGGCTTGTGTAAGAGCACAGGCACATGGCTGACTGGTGATTCAAATATAGACCTGTTTGATGTTAGGAGGGAGGGAGGGAGAGAGAGAGAAAGAGAGAAGAGAGAAAGAGAGAGAGAAGAGAGAGAGAGAGAGAGAGAAAGAGAGAGAGAGAGAGAGGATGTTTCAAGTATAGAGATACAGAACTAGAACATTCTAGAACAAGGTTCAGTAGTCAGGAATGGTGAGGAGGGAAAGGAAACAGAAGCATTAGCAAAGGTCAGAGGCAACAGAAAGCTTGAAGTCAGGCTGGATAGACAGGGGTTAAAGCATAACTCGTGCAGGGCATGCTGTGAGCAACTACTGTCACATTACAGAGGCATGCTTGCATTTTCCCCTTTTGGCGATTGTTCTACTGAAACAATGGACTCCGGAGGATTAAAATACCCTAGGAGTCCTCTCCCTGGAGAAGGGAAAGCTGAAGTCCTGGTACAGACAGAAGAGGAAGAGATTCCACAAAGTTCTGACACCTTTCCAGACAAACAGGAAGAGAGACAAAGATGGTGCAGTGATGGGTAGAACCGTGCCTCCACCCGGAGTGTTTAGTTATGCATACTTCTTGTATTTAAGTATAAACCTCGTATCAGACCCTGAAGGTACTTCTGTTCTTTGTGCCTCTTCCCAATGTGACCACAATGAATCGAGTCTACTTCCTCTGCTTTCCAGGATTTCTCATCTCTCTAGTTGACTTCTTAAGGACTAGTGGCTAAGTCTAGCTCATCGGGACTGCCTGAGCCAAGGCTTTGAACCTAAAGTCTCTGGTGACCCGAAGGCCCTCAGGAAACCCCACAAACAGTGCCCGGTCCCTCAGCTGACCATGCAAGGCCTGACGGCTCAAGCAAAATGGACACCAAGAAGGTGGCCTCTGCGAGTCACGTGTTGCCTGGGCGTTCCTCTGCGCAGGCGCAGCCGGCACCCACACCGGAAGCTTTACAGAAGATTGTAGCTTCAGGCCCAACATCACTTCCCACAGACAGACCGGCTCCCAGGCCCCCAGTGCCCCACAGGCGGCCCATTGTGCACTTCAGTGACGTGAGCAGCGATGATGATGAGGACAGACTTGTCATAGCAACCTAGTGGTTTGTTTTTTATTGATTTTTTAATAGCAGGTTTTTTTGAAAAACCCTCCTTTCCTTAAAGCACATTTTTTCTGACGTAAACTCATGACTAATCTTTGTGCAATCATGAACTTTTGACCAATAATTGTTGTTTTTTTGTGTTAGCTCCAGCCATTTTTGTACATGTTGTATAGACAATTGTGCCTTTTAGGAGTTTTATGTTTAGAATCTGTACAGATGGTTGAATATCTATATACATACAATATGTTATATATGTATATGAAAACCAGGTAGTTGTGTTTAGTAGAAACTTGTCAAATAAATCAGATGATTAAATGATATGTTGCACTGTTAAACATAAATTTTTATGGCTGTGGGGCAGTTTCTGTGTATAAATTAGTATGTAAACCTCATATTTATTGTATTCATATTAGTCTTTGCAAATGGATCTGTCATTGTGTAAGACAGTAACTGTATACTTCAGGCAGATTTTCTGTGTTATGAACTGTTTCAGTAAAATACGGTTCACAGACAAAAAAAAAAGTCTCTGGTGACCATATAACTGGGGTTCATGATGTAGTTCCACAAGCAGAGAGACGGAGCTGTGAAGAAGACTAAGTGCTCAGAAAAGTGACAGAGCCACCCAGAGTAGCATCCAGTGACCCTCTGGATGTAGCCAGAGCCTGGTCTGCTGGCCTGATCTATCACTGAGAAGCCCCAAACACGAGTGGGACTGAAGCTTCTAAGAATCCATGCTGCTCATGGATAGACCCAGCTCTGTGAGAACCAGATGGGGTAAAAGACGAAAAACTGGCACTGCTGGTTTGTAAGCAAATCTTAAACCCTGGAAGCTACCTCCCTCAGGTCAGTAGACAGACATGTTCATATTTAGACAGCAACAGCATCAACTAATTCAATAGTGGCAAGTAAATAGAATGTGGTTAAAATGAAGGCCAGGAACCTAGTTAGATGGTCCCAATTAAATGGAAAGAGCTGTACTACCCGAAGATGCCTCCTCACCTGATGGGAATGCTCACTACAGACTATTGTCTATGGTGGAAACGTTACCCACCCATGGCTGTGTCTGAAATGCCACCATAGCTGCCTGACCAGACAGTGTGCTTCTAGAGCAAGGAGTATACTCAAGGGCAATCCGGATAGTACTCTCTGTAAGCAAACTGGCTCTGAACTGATTTGGGTAGAGAAGACAACTCCATGAAAGGCGGAGTCCCCAAGATGCTGTTTCTGGGCGTCAGTATGAGCGTCTCTACCTAGGAAGGTATGGTGTACTGGACAGGTGGCCAGAGTTAATTCAGAGCTTCATAGACCTCTTGTATTTCTTTTGTTCCCACTACCACCTATACCAAAGCAAAGGACCAGCAGGGAATTTTAGCTCTTTCTCCAACCTGAGAGAAACTTGTTCTATGAATTTTAAAACTTAAAAACTCTGTCTTAGAGGGTACCTAGATTAACAAAGAGGCCTAAACACCAGTCCTGTACCCCTCTGTCTTTATGAAGAGATAAGTAGTCGTATTCTTGTGTCTCCTTACTAGCAGCCTTCACTTCTCTCACAAAGAGACAAAAGCTGACTACCAGGCCCCGGAGAATTCTGGAAAGTGGAGGCTCATTGCCTAGTTCCTGTGGTTCACAAGCCCTTCCTTCTGGAATAATTCGAGAAGGGCTACAGACATGTGACCTGCATTCTACTCTAGGGCTGGTGCTCCTTTGACAACCCTTCCGAGGCAGGTTAGGATCAAACACCAAAGAAAACACAAGAAAACTAGAGGGAAGGAGCCCAACAGCCACAGAAGGAATGATCGTGCTAAGAAACAAGAGGCAGAGGGGGAAAGCCCAGGGGCTGGAAAGCAGAGTCTCTTCCAACAACTACCTCGATGTTTCCTGTCTGCAAATGGAGATGAAGTCCTTAACAGACTATTTGGATAAGGAGATTTAGGAACCAAATGTTCTAGGTGGCCTTTTTTGGGTCCTTATATGAAGTAAACAGTTGAAAGAAAAATAATTCTAAGAATAATAGGGAAGGAAGATAAGCCGGCTATTAGTGATGCTAAAGAATGGTAATACGTATCCTCAAGAAAATGCCCATATTTTTTAAAGGTCTATGATAAAACGTAAACAAGTTCTAGATTTTGTTTTCATTTAGTTACCAACAAGAGAAAGAAGCAAAGGAAAGAATGAGAAAAGTATGGGAGGGGGAGGAAGAAAGGAAGGAAGGAAAACAGAAAAGAAGAAAGAAAATGGGAATTAGGACCTATATAGAGAAGTAGTCAGTCATGCATTGCTTTGTCCTCTTTCTTTGTTTTGAGACTGTCTCACTCTGCAGCCCAGTATGACCATGAACCCATGATCCTCCTGCCTCTATTCTCTGAATCCTGAATTACAGGTGTCACCATGCCTGTTTAAATAGCAAATGTATCTAGACCCTTTTGTAGAGTATGTTGCCATATTTAAAACCAAACCTTCTGAAAACACCTCCAAGTATGAACCACACAGGATGCCGGCTCCTAGTGGGAGCTACCCATAGGTATTACATATTCTCAAATCAATCACTTGACATTTTTACAACATCACAAAATCTACACCTTTGCTCTAGCCTAAATCAACAACAAAGCACCAGCCAAGGCTGTGTATATTACAGAAGCCTTGTAAATCAGCAGTTGCCTTTAGGCTCCAGGGGCCTCCAGATGTGACCAGCTGTTCTAAACAGTAAAATCTCATTAGTTCAATGTCCAACCACTCACCAGCTAGGCTCACTTCAAAGTCATAAGAAGCCAGAATCCAAAGAGAGAATAACCAGAAAACGTCTGTGTTTTTAAAAGTTTATTAAGAAGTTGAGAATTTGACTTCTCGTCAATAGGTAAGATGAAGTGGTATTACAGGGGCTTTTCCTTCTAATTACCCTTCTCCTTTGCTTTTATGACAAGACATTTTTGTTTCTTCTGTGGAAAAGATTTGCTAGGACTCTGTGCCCTATTATGACTGAGGTAAGAAATTAAATGTTCAAATCATTTACTGGTGTTTCAATGATGATGGTTTGGATGTCTTGAAACTCCAGCTAGGCATCCTGTTGCCTGGAGCACCAGGCTAGGAAAAGAAGAAATGTGCTTCTTCAGCATTTTAATAAAATCAGACAGCAAC
Source organism: Rattus rattus (assembly GCF_011064425.1). Taxonomy (NCBI): domain Eukaryota; kingdom Metazoa; phylum Chordata; class Mammalia; order Rodentia; family Muridae; genus Rattus; species Rattus rattus. Next base: position 148,694,324 of record NC_046154.1, on the reverse strand, counting down.
AGTCATCCAGGAACATGTCACAATGCACTGACATGGTTCTGTGGCCACCAAGTCCATTCTATCAGATGCTGAAATGGATGGGGGATGGGTATGGGTGTTTTGTTTTGTTTTTACTTTTCCTGACTTGGGGTTGAGAGCTTTCATTTGAGCCCACAACATTCTGCACTTTAGTGAATAGTGGATGGAGAAGATGTGGTCTCTGGTGTTCCTTTACTTTGTTCATGATCGCCATCTACCTAAAGAAAGAGTTTCAGATATTCCGGGGATTGAGTACATTAGATGGAGGGTTTATGAAGGAGGAGAGTCATCAAAGGTAGGGATGAGGCAGGGATGGGGTGGGAGACAGTGAGCTTGGTTGTATGTCTCTCACTGTTGATCAGCAAACAATAAGTGTCTCTCCAACGCATGTATTCCACTCTGTGATGTCCACTAACTGGAAATAAACTGGAGCCAAGACTTGGAAAGGAGCACCCATCCCACATCTGGACAGACCAATCCGTCCTTCCTCACATGCATTTGCATAGTCATGCAGGCCTGTGCACACCCTGCTGCTGAGGCTTGTCTCAGCTCTTAGCTTGTGTTATCATTGTAAATGACACCTGGAAGACAAGTGGGACACCAGAGCCCTGGTGGTGTTACTCTTGCAGGAAAGGGAGAAGAGCCATGTATCACCCAGGGAGCTTAGTAGTTATGATACCTTGCAATTCCAATGAACACTTTCTCAGTTACAAGGTTTCACTAGACAAAGTTTGCCTGAAAGTATAGTCTATTTTGTAATCTTTATCATTTGTATAGGAGTCCTGTTGTTCATAGTAAGTATCAAAAGATATTGCTTGGATGGATAAATGAGGTTAGTCTAGATTAACATTTTGTTGGCTAAGGTAAGCTCATTTGTTTTACAAGGTCGAATGTATCCAAGTATGAATTTCTCAAAGACGATCCATTACTTTCCATAACCCTTCTCTCATATGATAACATTTAGTGTCCTGTAGGGATAGTATTAATTTGTTTGTCATGGGAATGCCAAGTGCAATTGCCGCAACAGGGACAAGCAACCCAGGCGAGCACATTCTGTGTTCTCTAACGAAAGAACACCGAGCCCAGCACAGAAAGCCTCTGTCTAAAGATTCAGCTGAAAATTCCTGTAGAACAATCAGTGCTCACTGGCAAATTTTCCAAATTACTAGAATGGTTTTGGAAACCAGACCAGAGACAACATTTATATATAAAACTCCGCCAGGCTCTCACACAAGCTTTTAACATCACCCTCCATATTTGGGACAGATGAAAGGGTAATTAGAGGCCTGTGGAAAATATGAGTGGTGGGGTTACAGATTCTTTTTCGCTTCTCACGTATCCCGCATTCTAGAGGGAAGGAAAGCGCTTGCGTAATGCCATGCTGGTGTTGGATGACTATTGTTCCCATGTTCTACTAATCACCTCAGGCAGGTCCAATGAAGATTCAGGCTCGTCAGCCAAGGGAACCACGGAAGTCACAGGAACCTCACCCCCACCATCCCTCTCAAGTATCTAACCTGGACCGAAGACCAAACATACACACGTCCAAAAACCCAGGTCCCTCTCTTCCAAACCAATGATGTACTTAACAGGAAAAAGGAAAGGAAAGGAAATTAAACAAAAACAGGTTTCCAAATGTACCATAGTTACTGGCCAACTTAAAGTCCCCCAAAATGTTAATACCCATGATTGTATCCTGGGTAAAGGATCATCCGAAATAGAAGCCATGTTAGGCCAAGATATTCCTTGAAAGGGAATCCCAGCCTCGAACCAAGTAGCTACAACCTGCTTTGCAGCAGGAAAGAAAACCACACCCCTTACAGGCCATCAATCTATCAAACCAAAACCCTATTGCCATGCCTACTCCCCAGCTCAGGGCCGAGCGGAACAGGAGGCTTGCAACTCCGTCCCCAAATGTGTCCTGAATTCCTCTACGGAAACTTCCCATTTGAATACTTTATGAACCATGCCTCCAAACCAGTGCGGAACTCCAGAACATGAGCTGACCTTTTGTTTATGTGTTTATCTTCCTGGCAAGCCTGCTTTCTCGGGGCCAATAGTATATCATCTATCTGTCCCTTTGTTACTTTGTCATCTGTTTACTCCTCTGGAGCCTGGGTGATTAGCATCTTTTATTTACTCCTATTACTTGAAGAATACCCAGCTTTTCTGGCCCACATTGCCTTGGTTTCTAGTTTTGGTCAATTTAACGTAAGCCAGCATTATCTGAGAAGATAGATTCTCAGTTGAGAAAACGCCTCTGTAAGACTGGCCTGTAAGCAACTCTACCATTCATTTTCTTGATCGGCAATTGGTGTGGGAGGGCCAAGCCCACCTCTGAGCTAGTGGTCTTTCTTGTGGGCTGGGTAAGCCATGCGAAGCACTCCACCAGGCAGACTTTTCTATGGTCTCTGCTTCAGTTCCTGCCTCCAGGCTCTGGCTTTGAGTGCCTGTCCTGATTTCTCTCAGTGATAAGAGTGTGATCTGAGAGTTATAGGCTGAAATAGTCTCTTTGCTCCCCGAGTTGCTTCTGACCATATGTTTTCTGACAGGAATAGAAACTCTAAAATGCATGCTGTATCGGTTTGGATAAGAATGTCTACATAGACTCATATGTTTGAATGCTTAGTCATTAGGAGGTGACACTACTTAAGAAAGCATTAGAGGGTGTAACCTTGTCAGAGGAAGGAGTGTCACTAGGGAATAGGCTTTGAGGTTTCAAAAGACAGTGCTAGAACCAGTGTCTGTCTCTGTCTGCATGTCTCTGCCTGTCTCTGTCTTTGTCTTTGTCTCTTTCTCCTTTCTTCCTCTCCCTCTCCCTCCCTCCTTTGTCTCCCTCCTCTCTCTTCCCCCTTCCTTCCCTCCCTCTCTCCCTCCTTTCTCTGCCTACAGCTCTCAACAACTTTTCTAGCACCACCATGCATCCTAATCCTCCAAAACTGAAAGCCAGTCCCCCAGTCAAATGTTTCCCTTTATGAGTGTCACCTTGGCCTTGGCATCTCAGCAATAGAACACTGAACAGACACACGCGTACAAAGCTTTAATGTCTATTGTTCCTAACATCTTTGCATCAGTCACTTATACGTTCTCCTGTAAATGTATGTAAACACAGAGAATTCACTCCCGTTAAGCTCAAGACTGACAATGAGAATTAGGTGTCAGACACGAACTTTGAGCAAAGGAAAGTGGGAGGGATTCGGTGTTTAATTCTCTTAAGTTTGTCATAACGACAAATGTACAATAGAAATAACAAATTGTATCTGAAACATTGTCTGGGTTTTGAAGTGTGAAAGACCATAAAATCCTACAACTTATTCTGGTTGTTTATTGACTAAATTCCAAGAGGAAAAATGTGTTGTATTTAAATTTTATTTAAATTTCTCCTTAAGGTAGCTGGGAATTTCCTTTTAGATATTCAAATTACATATTTAGATTATTGTCCTTTCTTTGTCCTCTTAAAGAGTCACCTATGGTATCTTTATGGAACGGACGGATGCTTCATCTCAGAGTATGGTAGTCCTTACATGATTTGTCACCTTTGAAATGTCCATTCTTCTATTCATTCAACAAATAGGTTTAGGCACCGATGTGGCAGGACTTAACCCCTAATGAATCAAGGTTACGAGGGACCAATCAGTGGGCGAGTAGGCAGGACTTCCGAATCAGGAAGAGGAAGAAGGAAGGCAGGGAAAGGAATGGCCCTTTTGGACAGCGGGAGCAAGGGAGGCAGACAGAGGGTAGGGAGCCAGAGGCTGTGAGTTTGAGTGGCAGATCCACCAGTACCCGACAGTTGAGGATTTTTAACTGGGATTAGTTTACAAAATTAGGATGCTAGGTTCTGGGCCAGCGATTGTGTTACCTGTTGATTCTAAACTAAGATCGTGTGGTGTTTTCCTTCACACATCGACTCCAGTGGGTTCCAGAAAAAGGTACTACAGCAGAGTGCAAGTACCGAGCAAGAGTGCACCCCAGCCAGCCACGGGAATTTGGAAGCATGGGGCTGGGAGCGTGGGGCTTGCGTGGCAATAGCCTGCCATGGGCATTTCGTGAGCGGGAAGGAGAGAGCGTTTTCAGAGCTCAGAATCAGAGTCTGCCGGGCTGAGAGCAGGTCGAGACGGTGCTAGCCGGCGATAGTGTGGGATGCTTTTTTAGATTTACGCAACCCACCTAGAGCGTGAAAGTTGTGTCACGTGCTCAGAGGGAATATTTAAGGTCTCTAGGAATTGTATGCTTCTGAGGCATAGAGACTACTAAAGAAAAGTGTAGATCCATAGGGCAGGCTGGGAGGACCACACGGGAAGGACAAAGACTGCTTCAACTGTTCAGAGAAATACTTTCAAGTAGAGGAAAAAGGTTTTCTAAATGTCATTTTGAAGGTAAAGGAGTAAGCATACACGCAGATGTACTGAATGGGTGTATATAAAGCATGCATTGCTCTTTTAAAAGACGTATTGTCATTTCTCACACAGACTAGAAGTACCCCAAGGACAAGGAGCAGTTCTATACACAACAGATTTTTTTTTCTCGAATAAATATAGTACCTGGAATGTGTTCAATAAACATTATTGAGTGAATAACTATTAATAATGGATTTGGTCACGAAGAAAATTCCAGGCAGTGGCCACAGACAGTCGTTGATTGTAGGCAGATTCTTTTGATTCCATAGTTTGGCAAATACAGAGTCGTTCAGCTATGAAAAGTAAAGCAATCTGTTTCTTACTCCATTTTTAAGTTTATTTGAAACAAACTTTCTTGTCTCCTCTGACTGTCCTGCTCCATGAACTTCTGGACATGACTGCACATGCTGAGAGATAGCAAGGCTTCCTCGAGGTACAGATTTCCTTTTCTCACCGTTTCTCCAGCAGCTTCCCAGCTGACTGGGGGCTTCCTTTGCAACTCCTCAGAAATGTAGGAGTGCTTCCCCAGGGCGGTGCTGCGGAGTAGCCGCAGCTGAGAAAGCGTTAGGAGAGGTTTTGATGAAAGCCCCCATGGGCCTACAAGGTATTAATGCAACAGAATGTTTAGAAAATCAGCTTGGCTCCATTCTTGAGACTGGCAAGGCTCTGTTTTGAAGTGATCGCTGTGCTGTCCTCCCATGGGTCACAGTCCTGCTCAGATGGGAACAGTTTGAGTGGGAAGAGACTGGGGAAACCCTGGAGGCTGCTCACTTCAGCCTGTGTCATGGGGGTGGGGGGCACACCAATGTGGTAAATATCTAAATGAAAAGTGAGATTCAAAGAGCCTGAGGGCAGATAAAAGAAGAGTGACCGGCTCTCCTTTTATGGCCTATTAGGACTGAACTGTACCCCCCCCATGCTTTTCTCTCAGCCTTGTTTATAGATGTTAAACGACAATGAGGACTCTTTTATTGTTAAAAAGGTTCTTAATGGAAAATTCATTTGATCACATTTGAGAGGTGATTAAAGTTAGGTCAAACCTTGTGATCTCAAAGTCATTTTAATTAAAGATCCTAATGTTTGTCCCACAAATGTGGAGTGTCAGAGAATGGTGTTTTCTTTAGAACTCTTAATAAAGTCGTATTAACCACACCTTACATCCAATGACATTTGGAGCTCTGCGTGTTCACATTATGAGCTATTGGATACTCACAGTGCCCTAGGAAGGTCATAAACCCAATATATTAATCCCCATATTACAGATAAAGCAATAAATTCAGTATGAAAAGGCAGATGAAAGTAACCCCTGGACTTTCTGTCTTAATGGCGGCCTGACTTGAAATGGGAAATTCATGTGTGGGGAGAAAGAATGAAACAGACTCACAGGAATCTGCTGATTTCAGACTTGGTAATTTGTGATAGCGATGACGAACGCGTTCTTTCACTCAGTCCTGCTCTCAACACACACACACACACACACACACACACACACACGGAGAGAGAGAGAGAGAGAGAGAGAGAGAGACATGCTCACATAGACACACAGACACACAGGCACACACACACAGAGGCACACACACAGAGACACACACATTCTCACGCACACACACACACACGCAGAGAGAGAGAGAGAGAGGCATGATCACAGAGACACACACATGCTCACACAGATACACACACACACACACACACTCACACACACACACACACACACACACACACACACACACACACACACACAGAAGCGTGATCATTCCTTACTACAAAGGAGTCCCTCCTAATCAGAGCAAAACAAAGCGATGAGACCTGCTATGAAGAAGGTGAAGCAGGTGCTGTGTGAAGCTCTATTTTAGGGTCTTTAGAAACTGTCTGGCATTTACTGCTCAGTACAGCAGTAGACAAATGGCACTGGGCTCTGCTGCCCGTGCACATGCTGCAGACACTCCATGGGAATGGGAGTTTGGAGTGTTTGAAGTGAGTCACCAGGGCGTAAGCTCACAAGTGGAAAGAGCCTGTATGTTTTGAGTACATCAAGCACTCGTCAAGTGTTTACAAGAGCGACTGCCAAGATCCTCCTGCACTGTGCAGTTGGAATCCAATGATTACATCCTCAGAGAACCACCCGAGGACGTCCAGCTAAGAACTTCTTAACCCATGGTCCCAGTCTGAGCCCCCACTGTTAGAAAAAAAAAGATATAACAGTAGTGTAACCATGATAGTCATAGTGAACTATGTACATGTATGTGTTGTCTGTAACCCAAAGAATCAAATGGCCCTCATCTAAACTTAAATTGTTTACATATGATTTTAATGTGAACTCATTTCAACTGGTGACACAAAAATTATACATATTCACAGGGCATCATGTTCTGCTGCAATGTATGTGTACATCATGTAAGTTTAAAGCAGGGTAAACATCCTATCTCCTTAAATGCATCTCATTTCTATCTGTTGGCTTAAGAACAAGCTGTGTTACATGGACATGATTCCTTACAAGGTTTTGTGCAATCCTGCCATTAGCTGCCTCTTAGGGGATTCTCACACTGCTATGGTGCCACTCAAACACTCTTCCCCTTCCTCTCTATCCCACTTTTAAAAATGTTAATTGATTTGCTCCATGAAATCCCCTGTAAAATGGCCAGATGTTGTAAGAGAATCTTGATAGTATGGGAATTCAGCAGGAGACGCCAACAGTGCAAAACGCTCCTCAGGTTTCTCCAGCTTTCAGCTGAAAAATGCGAAGGTTCCTGCTTTGCCCGGATTAAACCAAATCTCCTGGACTTCACTGATAGTGTCTAAAGAGAAGAAAACCTACCCACCACTTACACCTGCCACTAAACATATTAAGCAAGCGGAGGTTTGTAAACACAGAAACTACCCCAGAGTGTCAGCCAAGAGATGTAGGTTCATCCTGAGCTCCATGGCTGTCTAGCTCTGTGACCCTGGACCAGGCACACACTCTGTAAGTCTCACTCTCAGCTATCTAGATGGATGTCTGACATGGTGAGCATTCTTCCAATGTTATGCATTGTGCTTGGACCAGTAGAGTCTAGCAGGGATAGGGATGTGTGGCCAAGGGTAGATGGAAAGCAGTGAGTGACCACACAGGATGCAGAGATGAGGATCTAGCTTGCATTCTGCTCAGGTTCCACTCAGGGGAGTTACTATGTATGTGCTAACAGTGTGTCATCAGTGGGATGTTTTATGCCTAAACCATCAGATCTTCAATACAAGATAAATTGTCTTGGAAAGTAAGACTGGCTAAGGAACCAAATAGGAGTTGCCACCAAGCATCAGATGAGACCCAGGGAGTCTGAGTTTAAAACATGGAGACTGAAGATCTTGAAGACGTTCCTCGAAATGTTAAAAACTTCATGACAGGGGAAAAGAAAGAGGCTGAGAAAGCCGAGGTATCTAGTTTGATAGACTAATTACATTTAGACCTTTTTGTCTTAATTAGACATGCATTAGAGTCACCTGAAGGGCTCACTGTGGCAATCACTAGGGTCCACTTTTAGTGGACAAGGTCTAGAGACCTGCATTCTCACCGGAGACAACCACTGCTGCTCTGGGGACCACACTAAGAGAAGCCCCGAGGTAAGACTCATGAAGGTCAGAGGTCATCTAAAGAGAAGTAAGCTGATAGGGCACCTTCTAAGTGCGTTAGGAATGTGTGGTTTGAGGAACCATGGGACATGTACTTCATCTCTTTTGTCTTTATCACGCCATGAATGAATGTTAAATAAATCCAGCTGACAATGATCAAAAGACAAATTGGAGTAAGTGCCCATGAATTCTGTCTTGGCCATGAGTGGCTTCAGAGGATTGATGGTACTACCCATATTTAGAAATTCCTGGGAAGAGAGAGATAGCTTGGTGGTTAACAGCGCGTGCTGTTCTTGCAATGGACCAGAGTTTGGTTCCTAGCATCCTTATTGAGAAGAAGACAATGGCTTCTAGCTCCAGCTCAGGAGATCTGATGCCCGCTTCTGGCCTCACCTGTGTGCACACACACGCCAGCATATATACCTAAATAAATTTTTAAAAGACTCTGTAATAATTTAAGTGGTAAGTACAGTCCATACAGATGAGAACATGTGTGTTTACTTAAGAGTACTGAAACAACACTGAAGGAGAACCCGTGAGGAATATCGAAGGAAGGATTTCTGTACATAGACGGAAGCTGAACTAGGTAGTCTCTAACTGCCTTTATGAACTTATTCTATTACAAAGCTGTGACATAGGTGGGGATGAGAGCACCCATAGATTCATGTGAAGGTGAAGTGAGGGGTGCAATGCTTGAATGGACTACAGAACCCGCTAAAGTTATTCCAAAGTGGGAGAGGGCAGCATAGCAAAAAATACAAGCACTAAGACACTGTGGGGGGAGATTCATGAGCCAAGACATTGTCACACACACACACACACACACACACACACACACACACACACACACACACACACACACCACTTTTGTACACAGCCAGACACTCTCTTCTGGATTCTTCTTCATTAATCAGAAGTTAATTCACCTTTATGATGAAACAGAGCTCTTGTTTGTCAGCATGCCACGTATAGCCAAAAGACCCCAATTCCAGCTTCACATGCATCAGAAAAGGCACGTATATTCCTACACTGGCACAGATCTCACAAAGGAGCACTCAGGCAGGGAAGCATCTTATACCTTGGCAGCATTCTGCCAAGAAATGTTTCAGCAGTGGAGGAACTTGATGCCCTGATAGTGACAGGACATGGCTCTCTCAAGTTAGAAGACACTTTTACCTCTGTGACTGGGTTAGAAAGCCCTTTGAAATACACAAAGGACTTAAAAAAATAGGAGTGCAGGGCCTCAGGGAGTCCTGCTAGTTTAAATAACACATGAAAAGTATTTATGAGCTCTTTTTTATGAGGTGGTCAAAGAAAAGACCATCCAGCATGTAACATAAGACTGGGCTGGAGAAGAAAACATTTTCAAACCGCATTGGAGAGTTAAGCACGAATGGAATTTTATTCCAGTCTCTGTTGCTTATTTAAATTAATGGTGTTTTCAGATGGGGCCTAAATGATAATGCAGATCAAGGCAAGGCTTGCCAGGAAGAAAATAGTCTATTATGCAAAGAATGTTTCTAGGTAATGTTGAATTCATGTGAAATATATAGGTTTAGCAGAAAGGGACTTCCTGGAAGGGGTAGGTGGTTGTAATATGCCCGTTTGTTTTGAATCCTGCGAGCTGATCATTTTTCTCAAGTCAGGCCTTTGGCATGACTCTGTGTTCAGCAAATGGAGCACTTGTCTACGGCCGACATGGATCAAACCATTGTACACCGAGAAGTTCACTAGGCTGGAGCATACGGTGTGAGGGGCTCCAGGAAGTCCTTATGTCACTTCTCAAGTATAAAACTGATTTTTCTGCAGAGCACATGCCTGAGCTCTCTTCCATAGTGGTGACGGGTCTGAGCTAATGCCCCCATTCTCCTTCCTGGACCTTTCTGTGACAAAGAACATGACCCGATAAGCCGCAGCTGGCAAAGGTTATGGGCTACTGGGGCAGCCACAAAGTAGAACAGAGATAACCGGCCCCTGGAGGCACCAAATCAAGGCCGTTGGCCCCATTAATCCGTGTGTTGTAACGAGCAGCTGCCCTGTGAGTTGTACAGTAACAAATTACCAGTAACGCGTTCTCGGACCGGTAGCTGACTGGGTCCTACAGCTGTATCAAGAGTATGAATGTAGTCAGTCAGTGAAGGAATGTTACCTGCTCTAGCCCCTCACTTACGTGTCCCACAAATACTGACTGAGCCCCTGACTATACACCAGACTGCCCTAGGATGTAACCAAACTTCCATAATTTCCCATGGAACTGTTTTTGAACACTACAAACACAAACACAAATTTCCAGTTAGTCATTCGTTTCTGGATCTGAAAAAAAAATATCCGTCCCATTTAATAATTTAAAGTAAGACCCATCAGGTTCCTAACCAGCATTCCTCCGCTGAAAACCTTAGTTTCAAGTCTAGAAACACCAAGCCAAGTTACATTTCTTATAAATCCCATACTTACTGAAGGTACCACTGAGTTCAACTTAGAGAAGGAAATGGAATCTTAGTTCATCATCTTTATATCTACACAATAGCTTTAAAATAGTGGGGAGGTAAAGAGACCGGAAATCAGAATTGAGGAAACTTGGTTTTCAGCAAATTCAGTCCAACTATTAAATCACTTCTCATTCCCCTTTCTAGAACCAAACCAAATTGAGTATAAATTTCCTTTTAAACCTCCACTTCCTTTTTCGCTTGCTCATCTGCCTTTCTCACCCCAGACTTTTGGTTTGTGGTGGACGGGACAGCTATGAAAATGATGGATGTTCACCACCATCTGCCTTCTGCCCACTTAAAAGCCAGTGCGCAGTGCAGCTTGGCAGGCACACACACACACACACACACACACACACACACACACACACACACACACATACACCTCCCACTCCTCTTGTGCTTGCCCTCCTCTTCCTGGTCTTCCGGCTCTCCTAGACAGATGGAATAGTAGTTACCAGCAGGAGGGAGCTTCCATCCTGCAACTGCCTCTAGGCAAGGCCACTGGACACTTGAGAAGGAGGTGTCTCCATTCAGAACTGTGAAGTCTGACAGGAGGTAAATGATTACCTCCTCACCCGAGGGGGTAGGAAGTAGGGGCAGCTTTAGTGTTGCTGTTGTTGTTGTTGTTGTTGTCATTGTTGTTGCTGTTGTTGTTTTAAAGAAGGTAGAGGCAAAAGTGTGTTTTGCTTTTGTGAAGAGGTACTCAGGTACCAAGGAGATGGCCCTGACATTTCAGTTTGGAAAGTGCAAATCTTGTAAGCATGAGGACTTGAGTTCAATTCCCAGACCCCATGTAAGAAAGCCAGACATGGTGACACACATCAGTACAAGCAAGGCTGGGACAAATAAATTCACTAAAGCAGAGTAAAGTTCTGAATACATTCTGTCACATCATATACACATGAAATACGAACAAGAGTGCAGACCCCATTTTATTTGTAGTGGGTCTTCAGCAACTAGCGGGACAATTCATTCCAAGATTCACCAGTCCGATGATGGGAAGGGGTTTTCCAGCCATATTTGAAATGCAAATGCTTTTTTATTATAATTGACCTAACTCACAGCTTGGCAAATGATTTTTTTTTTTTTTTTTTTGCAAATTTCCAGTGTGTTTGTTTTCTTCCTCTACAACAAACAGGTCAATACCTCACAGCTGCTTGATTAACTGGAGGTCACTCTACTAGACTGCTTGAATTCTTCATTTTCTTCTTAACAGCAGGATCCAAATGCTGCCTCAGTTTCCCTGAGAATACAGTGGATTACCTAGTTCTCACTCTATTCAAATTTTTAAAGAGGCTTAGAGGCTCATGAAATCTAACGATGTTTCCCATGAGGCCTCCCAAGTGTGTCCCCATAGGGAAGTGACAAATACTACTTATGCAGCCAAGCTTCCAGCAGTATCAATTTGCAATCGCTGTGACTATGAAAAACACAGAGTTGCTCTTGGCTCATCTGAGAACTAAGTCTGAAATCATATTTTTTACATACAGTTTTCCACTTATAGATATTTCATAAATGAAAGAATTCCAGTCCCTATTCTTAGCTACTGATGGGCCATAATTTAGACACCATCTTCACATAATTGAGACTGCTTGTAACATGTCTCTTCTGCATGAAGGTTTTGGTAGATGCTAGGTTTTACAGGATGTGTGCTTTCTGAGGCATCCAGAGACCTCTGAAAATAGAACTACCCTTGACTTTTCTATATTTTCAAATTTTGTAATTTTGTAAGGGACTTTTCTAATTTTAAAAAAGACACATTAACCTGTCATTTAATCACACACAATGGTTTTCAAATTCCAACTTTGGAAGAAGCACCACTCTAGATCCTGGGACCGTTTGTCTTCTAGAAAAAGTGATTGCACTCTTAACGTGTTAGCATTTTCTCAAGATCTCACCACACTTTAGTACCCCCTAAAGAATTACTGGATGCCTGCAACTGGCAAGTGTCCTTTTTGTACTGCTCCAATCTACTCTAGATTTACTGACACACATGGCATAGGGGACTCATCCTCATGCCTTCTAAGGCATATTAATGTACAGCCCAAATGACATTGTGATGTGCTATTGGAAGTGTCAGATTTGAAGATGGAGTGTGGACATGCAAAACCATGCTGAAGGCTGTCGACCTCAGCACATTTTTACACTCCCAGAAATCCATTCCCCAAGCACACTCTAGTCGTAGTGTAGCAAGTTGTCTTAAGACCAATGGTCATTTATTATGCTAATGACATCCACAAACATATCTCAAAATGATAGAGAGTTTAAGGCCGATATTTACTGATTTTAGTTAAATCTCACCTGTTAAGTTTGGAGAAATGAATAATAATATAAGAAATACTGATCTGAAATGTGGCTGTAATCACGTTGGCCTGACCTCTAGTCTCAGCTACATAGTTCAGTGCCTCAGCATTTCCTACCAGTTTCCTAATCACTGTCTCAGCTGGGGAAGAATTTTAATCCAGTAATGTGGCTACTCTGGCCAAGTATCAAATCTAAAGACCTAGGTATGTGTGCTCTGGCTGAAATACAGACGTGCCCTTAGGCCATAACGTTAAGCTAGTTTATAAAATAACGCAGTTATATTTGAAAGTGATGTCTAGTTGAGGGGCAGAAAAAGTGATGAATCAGAGAAAGATTTGACAGAATGAGTTAGGATACACCCACCTCTCATGAGAACAGCACAAGAAATAGAAGTTGTTTAAAAGCAGCTCATGCAAAGTCAGTCAGTGCAGCGAGTACAGTACAGTGGAGCTGAGTTTGTTCATGAGTCCATGCAGCTCAGTGCAGGTCAGCAGGGGCAGTTGAATCTAGAAAATAAGAAGGAGACAGAAGATTAGAAAGAATTGCTATAGTTAGTTTGAGGCCAAGCAGAGCAATTCAGTGAGAAGCTAAGAGAAGCCAGATTGTATCAATCAGCTTAGTGAGGAGTTTGACCCAGAATAGTTGAGTTTAACTAGCCAGCCAGAGTTCAGAAAGAAGTAAACACAGTGAGCTTATTTAGCAGTAAGTCTCCAAAATGAAAATTACATCTGGTGAATAAAACAACTTTGACACTCAGCAAACTGAAAGATACATATATAAGAAAACATCATAACGAAACTGCCTTTTTTTAATCATAAAGTTCTAATTATGAGTATATATGGGAAGTTATATGAGTGTATGAGTATAAGTACTAGCAGAGTTCAGATATAGGTGTTAGAACTATTGAAATTTGATTTATGGGTGGTTGTTAACCATCTGCTACTTGAGGCCCTTTGCAAGAGCAATATTTATTCATTCTTAATTGCTGAGTCATCTCTCCAATACCAAACCCAATCATTTTAGCAAGTAATATATGCTAATAAAATAATGCATATAAATGTATAGAAGGTAGCATGTATAGAAATGTAGTAACTTAGCAAACAATATTACATTTTTAATCCAAATTATACCACTCTTCTGTTATTAAAAGTAATGTCCAGACTTAAGAGAAACTTTTTAATTAGTTGACCATTCATAAATATATATTAAACATATTTATCATATATTTGGCATATATATATATATATATATATATATATATATATATATATGTCCCCACCAGCGGGGACCCGGTTATTCAGGGTCCCGAAGAGGCTTTCTACCTGTGGGCCAAATGGGGGTGAAGAGAAGAAGGAGACCAAGCAAAAGTTCTGTTGTCAAGGTCTCGTTTATTGGAGTGAACGTTACAGCTTTTAAGGCTTTCAGGTAGGGGGAGTGTCCTTTGTGAAACACGAAGAATGGAGGGATGAGGGTATAGGCAGTGATAGCAGGAGGCAAAGAGGTCAGGCGGTAGATGATGAGGTCAGACGGTGGAGACACCAGGTGTTGGCTCAGGAGATGACTGGTATCTACTCGAGCTGAGGCATCCCTTGAATGTTATCTTCCTGTGCCGTAAATTCATGGGAGAGGCTTTTGTCCAACAATCTTAAGACTTATGGCAGTCATCTTTGGGGTGAATATCTGTGGCCAAACAGCCCAGAGTCACCTAGCCACTTTGAGCCATGCAGTCAAAAAGCGGCCAGGCCCAAATCCAATACGGCTCCCTATATATATATATATATATATATATATATATATATATATATATATATATATATATATATAATTTGGTCACTTTCAACCCCCTTCTCTTTCTTTCATCCTCCTTTCACTCCCATTGAAACTCTTCTTTCCAATAAAACAAACATCATTTTAAGGTCTTTTTAAGAACTCCCACTAAGTTTAATTATGGTTGCTTATATGAGCTTGAGTTGAAATTATTCACTGGAACAAGGGAACAAGGGCAACTTATCAGTGGCTACACCACTGCAGAGAATGATATGGCCTCCTCCAGTACCCATGAACTGCCATAGTCCCTCAGTGAGAGGTGAGCCTCAGAACCCCTCTCACTCACATGATGAACTGCCAATGGGTTTAGTCTTGTGCAGGATTTGTACAGTTACCCCCAGCTCTTCAATGACTCGAGTCAACATTAGCTGTATTGAAGACAATAATGACTGTATTATATGTCATAGCATTACCCTCTGACTTTTATATTAAACCCCTCTTCACTGAGCCATGAAGGAGACTACATACATGTCTAGTGTAGGGCTAGGCACTCTACATCTCTCTGTACTCTGCATATTATCTTCACTTTGGCCAATTTTTAAGTCTTTGTATTAACTGCCACTCACTGTCAAATGAAGCTTCTATGATGAAGGCTGCAAGGTTCACTATCTGTTGGAACTTTATGCTTAGAAGGTGGTTTGTCCATTTAGCAGAACAACAGCTATAACCCCTTCCCCGAGGCTTCTGACTCCCAGCTACATGCTACTAGCCAGGTTTCCAGAATTAGGCATGAATGCCTAATGCCTAGGGGTTGCTCTCAAGTCTATAGATTCCTATTTTGATGACTAACTTGAAAAAATCATGTGAGATAAACTGCAAGAAAAGAGTGAGCTATGTTACATAACATGTTTTTAAAGACCTCATATGCAATGCTCATACCCTCAGGCTACCTAAATCACCTTTTTTTTTTTTTTTTTTTTTTTTTTTTTAGAAAGACGTGGCTATCTGTGTGGCTAAGTAAAATTGTAGCTTAGTTGTGTTAGAAGTCTGTCCCTTCCTCACTTACTAGAGCAAAGACCATGTATCCTCATACATGGCTGGGAAGTAACATGCATATCTGGGCCAGAGGTCTGTAGTTTGTAGTAATAGGAGAGTCTGCATGGTGAGTGCATGCTGGGGTCGAATTTGTGTGAAAGGTGTTGGCCCAACAGGCACAATGAGCCTCAGATTCTGCATTGTTCCAATCTTTTAACCTTCAATTGGGCATGTTGTTAGATGAAAGGTTGAGTTGATTGCTTACCGCGTATGCTTGAGAAATAAAAAGATTGTTTTATACTTCCTGTGTTTGTCCAGAATGTTGTTAAAAGACAGGATTCCAATCTCACAGTCAGAAAATGTGGGTTTAGGGTGGCAGTTATAATACTGTGACTATATTTCTCAAACCATAAATTGACATGTGGTCTGACAAGCATAAAGTGTACTTCTGGAGACAGTGGGATAGAATATTTGAAATCAGAACTGGAAAATTTGGGACATATGAAGGCTATAAATAGTGGGCAGAGACTGGGTTGTTTCCAGCAGAGCTCCATTCCTACTAAGAACCACATAATTAGCCAGCCCCCAGTTGTCATACATATAAATACTGGTGCATACAAGGAGCAATTTAAACCAGCATGGTAAACAAGCAATGCGTGTGCCAGCAGCCTGCCTGGCACACATGCCTCTTGTTCTCAGAGTTCTGCCAATCCATGTGCAGGATAAAGCTGCTCTTGAGCCACTGACAGACAATGCAGCCGGGAAACATAGCAGCCATTAAGAGCTAACTATACACATCCAGTAAGGTATGTCCATTGACGAGAAGTGATAGGTTTTAATTGGCATCTCCTCCTTCATGCAAAAGGAAGGAGAACTTATTTTACCCATTGAATTTTCAAATGCACATGCTTTTTCTCTGGTGGGAGACTTTATTCTAATCAATGGTTCCAGAACAATACTCAGATTAGAACAGGACAGAGGTCGTGCCAGGGACATAGCATTGGACAGCAGAGGTGGCAAGTAGTCACAGGATACAAGCTTTACACAGAGCCCCCTGCAGGAAGTTATATAATTTAAAAATATTGACACTACTGTTAAGAGTAAAGGGCAATACCATTGAGAATTATAGTAAGGACCAGGCAGTGACTTTTCCAACATAGAATGGCAGTGAAGAAAGACTGTGTAGAAAAGTACAATCCCACTGATGATCACTAATCATAACTGGATCATACGAGATGTCTATTCTCTCCATGTCTTTCCAGTCACCATGGCCACCTCAGCCTTTCCATTTAGTACATGAAAGTGAAAACCCAATAAGAGAAATATGCCCAGCTTCAGGAACTTTAATGTAGAGTCCCAAATTAAATCTGCATCTTTTAACTCCGGGCTCCTGACTCTGCATACAGATGATACAGGTACCGATACAGATACACATGATACAGATACACATGAGATAGATACAAATATACATGCTACAGATGCAGATTATATAAATACACATACACATGACACAGACACACGTGACACAGACACACGTGACACAGACACACATGACACAGACACACATGATACAGATACACATAATACAGATACACATGACACAGATACAAATACTCATGATACAGACACAGATGATATAGATACAAATACATACCATACAGACACAGATACACATGATACAGATACAGATACAGCAGGAGAAAGTATTTCCAGCAAGACTGGAAGAGAAGTTCTTCTCCCAGGACAATTCCCTCTCACAACATAGGTCTCACGACCACTGGAGCGTGTTCTAGAAGAAGCTGAGTTAGCTGGGCCCCATGCTAGATTTTCTGATTTAGAAACCTGACCTTAGTCTGAGGCTTTTGTATCCTGAAGACACTTCACCCACAGTGGTAATTCCATTCACACTGCCTGCTAGGAACTTTTTGACAAACACTTGTAGCTAAACCAATTTCTTCTCCTTCCTTCCTATAAAGGAATCAGGAATTAACAACTCTTGCTTCTTTTTAGCATGCGTTGTTTTCTCAGTAATAACCCACCTCAGAAGATCATTAACAAGTGGCCCGAGAGCCCCAGTTCTTTAATGGTTTGGGAATTCTCCAAAACATTTCGAGATTTTTATACAATTCTAAATTGATTCTTTGGTACTTTGCATTGGGTACTCACTCTTCGCCAGGGCTGATGTCTAGGTGCTATATTCTTGGTAATTATAGTAAATAAAACCCAGGTTAAAAAGCCCTCTTCAGGTCTCAGCATGACCAAATAATCAATGCCGAGGGGAAAGCCACAGAGAAGATGTAGGTGTAGTTATATAAGCACTATGCAAAGACTGTGCAAACATAGCCAAATGGCTTTTGGCAAACAAAATATGTAAACTTAAATGTATAGCACATATACTTAACTTTAAATATAAATATACATTTCTATACATTACTCAATATAGGAAAGCAGAAGAGATGAGAAAAATAGGTAAGTCCATTCCCAAAATCTTCATTTGAAAATGTTTGGTGTTACTGACATGGAAATGAATATGAAAAGAAATACAGACATATTCAAGTTTCATGTTCCTGAATAACCAGGATCTCAGAAGTTACCTATGATTTCATGCCTGAAATGCACCTGAAGAGTGTCATTTGAGATGTTAGCCTAGTTTGTGGACTTGGTCCTAGAAAAGAACATGGTAACTGGCGAACAACAGCTGATATATGGCTATGCCTGTTGTCCATTAAGAGACCTAAGTAGCATCTTGCCAGCTTCCTCACAGGATCCAAGGTGCTATGCTACTAAATAAATTCCTTTTTTATGTTCTGACATTTAGAGGTCAACACTATGACTAAGAAAACACTGCCAAAGGACCATGATAGTCAAGTAATATGACATAAGCAAAAAGGACTGCTCATTCTTCACCAGGACTTGTATATGTGTGTGTGGGTACATTGCCTTGTGTTTTAAGGTGGTGGAACGTTGGCCTGGAGATACCCAATTACACCAGGCTGTCTGGTAAGCGAGCTCTAGGTATCCACTTGCCTCCACCTTCCCAGCGCTAGGATGACAAGTACCCCGTGCTTCCTCTGTGGGACCTGGGCACAGACTTCAGGCCCACACGCTTGAGCTTCGTTATCTGAGCTCTCTCACCAGCCTCAGTGTCCAAAGTTTCAAAAGAACAGATGAGGGAGGGAGGGAGACAGAGACAGAGACAGAACTACAAAATTAGAAAATAAAGATTCTCCTACTGAATAAAGTAATGAGAAATACACAGAAAGTTTCACTTGCTGACCATAACCTATTTCCTATTTCTGCTGATCAGAGAGGCATGGAAAAGACTTGGCTTCAATGCCCCAAGTTCCCAACCTGAAAAAGTAGGGAGGAGACAGAAGGGGGCTGTGGGTAGATGAGAGACACCACATCTGTACAATACTTATGCTCTAATTGCAAACTACCCACAGTTGTTACATTCTGTTTCATGTCCTTTATATGAGTCAGATGCGGAATTCCCTGTGGTAGTGGTTGCTTTAACTGCCTAGAAACTTGAAGGCAACTTAGAACTAAAAGGAAACGAAAGAAATTGGCTTTAAGAATTAAATGTTTTGAATAGGTCCCTTCTTAATTGGTTCTGTGGAGGAAGGGAGCAGAGTCTATCATCATTGGAGGGCTTTCAAGTGCATCTAATCACAAGCATGTGTGACACCAACAGTGAAGGCTAGATGTGCAATTAAATGCCGAATTACACTCAAGGAGGCCCTGCATTCTGGTCTGTGTGACTTTACCCTCAGGAAAACATACAGTAGCCTCCTGAGTCCAGAATCAGTTCCTTAAAACAAGTAAGTACGCTGCAAATACAAATAACTGTGCTTGCAAATATGAGTGCAATTTCAAGGTCAAATTGTGATGCTAGGCCTTCATATGCTGCCTATCTCTCCAGACCTCGGTATCAACTCACAGGAGCTTATTAACATGATCCCCTTGTCAATCCAGAGCTCCATGAAAAGGGTCAGGTTTGTTAACCTGACAGATAGCTGAGGGAGAATCAACCTTCATGTTTCTTCAGCAGATCTGTCTTTATTCCTCAAGTAAATGATTGAAAACTTTCCTTAGCTATTTCCCTAGAGTGTGGAGGTTGGTGATGTAGGCAATGAGAAAGGGCAGATAGGCACTCTTTCTTTAATTTTTCTCTTTCCAATGCAAGTCTTGGCCATTGCATGGAAATTTCAAGATACCAAGACACCAAGATAGATCCATGGCTAGGATCCCATAGAACATCTTCAGAAAATAGCATGTGATAAGGTATTTGGAAGTCACACATTTTTGTCAAAAAATGTTATACTATCCTTCTAAATTTCATAAGTAATTGTTAAGTTAGTATCTCAGTGTTGAGATAGACCGATGAGAGATTCACATGGCAGCAGCTACATAACCTGACAGGGCAGCCAAGAAGGTCAGGTACCAGCAGTTAACAAGATGAAGAAGAAGTCATGCTGGAGACCAGCTGTGTACACTTTCCTGAAGTTATCTGAGGAAGAACAGAGTCATGGACTTTAGTGCCATTAGACAATCCTACATCTAGGCTTCACTGAGGGCTTTTCAAAGGATTGATGAGAGTAAGCCAGGAGAAAAAGTAGAAAAGAGATCAAACAGAATCCATGGTAGCAACCATGGATGTGGTACTTAGCAGGCAAACATTAGGGAGAGCATGGGGAAGCAGAACCGGAAATAGTAAATACAGGGAAACAAAGATGCCCCTCAGCACAGCTTCAGGTTCTCAGCTCTCACCCTGAACCACTCAGTAGGTTCCTGGTGATCTCATACAGCATTTCCTCTTCCTAGCCATTTGCCCATTCATGTTAAGGCTTAAAGATTGCTTTCAATGAGTAGTAATTGCAGTGACTAATTGAATTCTGGGTTTCAACACTTTGTTTTGATGGCTGTTACTCTTGTAAAGATCATATAAGGTGGGGGATATCATCCAGGCATTTTCCCCAAATGACTTGAGGAGTAGCTTTCATATTCTCAGGCAAATTTATCCTGTTTCGATCAGTTGGATCTCTCCAAACCCTTTCATTTCTTTTGGTCAATAGAAATGATATGAAGTTTAATTAAATAGGTCCAGATTCACTCTGGGGTTCACCCTTGTATTCTGGCCCCATCTCTCAGAAAGTTTCATCACATTAAAATTCTACTTTAATTCTAGTTTACAGTGTTGAATGATAAAAAGTTACCCTTTAAACAACACCTTCCTCAAAATACCCCTGTACCATTAACATACACAGCATAGGTGGCTTTTCTCTTACATCTCCAAGGAGCCCTAGGATATTCAATCATGGCCCATGACATCAAATGGGTTAGACAACTGTTTGGAAGCTAGAATTCTTCTCTTGTTCACTCAATATTTAAAATACAGGAACTCTGACTTCTCCCGCCCTAGTATTGTTTACAGAATTCACATATTTAACCAATGGGAAAGAACACAGAATGGCTTGCTGGATGTCTACTATTTTTCTTAAGATTATTTTAATCCATTCACCTTCTGCTGGCCACAAACTTCTGAAAGAGGAATAGTAGGAGCTCCATCAACCACTGGACTGGACTATTTTTGTAGCTGGTCCACTGTTGATGCTTAATCTTCGTTTTCAGCATGACTGGATTAAGGAATGCCTAAGCAATTGGCCGAGTATACCTCTGGGTGTATCTGTGATGGCATTTCCAGAAACAGATTGTACCTCATCAATGGATTGTTCCCTTAAGAGATTCATAATATTATGGCTTTGTTACAAAGAAGTGGGAAGATAGGAGGTCACACTAGGCTGAGGGACTAGGTCACCAGAGAAGTGTCCTTATAGCTTGTGGTAGTTTCAATACTCTTGGCCCAGTGAGTGGCATTATTAGGAGTTGTGACCTTGTTGGAATAGGTGTGGCCTTGTTGGAGGAAGTGTGTCACTGTGGAGGTGGGCTTTGAGTCTTTTCCTGGCTACCTTTTGATCAAGATGTAGAACTCCCAGTTCCTTTTCCAACACTATGTCTACCTGAATGATGGCATGATTCCAGCCTTGATGATAATGGAGTGAACCTCTGAAACTGTAAGCCAGTCCCCCAATTAAATGTTTTCCTTTATAAGAGGTACGTTGGTCATAGAGGCTCTTCACAGCAATGGAGTGCCCCTTCCCCCTTTTACCCATCTACTAGAAAATGAGTCAGCAATCCCTGTACACTCTGACTTCCTTGACATCTTGTCCAAGTATATCAGACTAAGGGACAAGAGTTTGTACCCTTTGAACACAAGAACAAGAATACATTGTCCCAACCTCAACTCACTCCGCCAAGTCTTTTGTCACAGCTCTGGAATGAGTGACTAACATGGACAGCCAGAACAGACACGTCTCTCTTCTTCTCCTGAAGGTTCTTATGAGCTACGCACAACTCTGCTTTGTATCCCGCACCCCTCAAAGCCCACAGCAACTTCTCTTTTCTTAGCGTTGTGCCAGCGCCACTGTTTACATGCTTCAGAGCACAGTCCTTTAAACAGGGCTGCTTCATCTTGTGAGCACATTTTCCCAGGCATCTAGTAGATACCATGGCCCCCATCATTACTTCATTTTGTGGTTCTAAATAGGAGCACCCCAAAGGAGCAATTTAGAAATTAGTGGCTGTGGCTTTAAGGGTCTCACAATAATTAGGTGCATTACTGGCCTTGGTGAGAAGAGTGACAGATACTTGTCCTCTGTGGTGTCTGGGCCAGTGCTGCACAGCAGATAATTGCCTCTTACCCTGCAGAACTTTCAGATGTCTGGCTTTATTTCATGTAGAAGAAACACTTATGAAAAAATGTACCAGCTTCCTACTGTGTGCTAAGTTCTTCTTTTGGGGACTCGGGATAAGTAATGTTCTCTGCTATCTGGGATTTATAAAAACATACTTAAATTTCCTGGGCATGGAATCTAACTTGATTTTTAACAGACAGTACTTCTGTGCTGTCTGAATAGCCAGTGTTTTCCTAAAATGCAGCCACCATGCAAATCAAGGGAATATGGTGATTTTTATTCTGAGAGGTTCCAAGAATTGCTCACTGTATCAGAAAACCACATCACTAATTGTGTCAGACCTATAACAGCCACACCACTAGTGCAATGCGTCTTTCTAATCCTTATGGATAGCTGTCACACCAAGAGGTCCTGAGGACTACTCACATGTTTTCCACTTCTGTGTTCTTCTCACATAGTCATGTCTATGCAGTTATATTCAGAAACAGGTATTGTAAATATCTGTCAGCCCCAGCTGCTTTTCAGTATAATTTTATACTATTTCTTGTTTCTAGTATGTGTGAGGCCAGCTGTATTATCCATGAATCTCATTTTAAGATAGAAAGTGGATATAAAATTGTTTTTCAAACAAAGAAGGATTCCTTTACTGAGAAATTACAGATCAATTGCTTAATTAAATACCCAAGATGCTAGTCTTCAGTAATGATGTCCCCACAATGTCTAGTAAATTCTGAAGAAAGTAGGAGCTGTTTTAAATTCCCTACTTTATAAACTTTGGGTCATTCAGATTAGTGAATTTGAGGAATACTCTCTCCAGGAATACTCTCACCACAAAGATAAAAAGTAGAATTTGAATATCATCCCTCTGTCAGATGTAGAGTTGGAAGTGATCTAGGCTACCATTTTGTCCTACTGATGATGTCCTTTGGCTTACAGCAAATGTTCCGTTCAGGAAGTTGTCTACTTTACCAAAGTGCTCAAGGCTATTTCCCACTTTTTCTTGTATTAGACATAGTGTGACTAGTTTTATGTTAAGGTCTTTGATTCACTTGGACTTGAGTTTTGTGCACAGTGACACATACACACACACACACACACACACACACACACACCACAGTTACTGTGATTTCAAGCTTACTTCCTGAAAATCTCACACATTTCTACTTTGATGGAATAAATAATAGAAATACACTCAGTGATGACTTATTACTTGTAAAATCAAAGAGCCCACAATAACCCCTAAGCTGTTTAGGAAGTTTCAAGACTTCATAGATGCACGTGATAAACTAAACAGCCCTCTACTCTGCCCTGATAGACATAGAACTACTGGATTAGGTGGAGAACCCTAGCCCCCTGGAAGACACAGAGCAGTCTGGCAGGAAAAGGAAACCACAATGTAAAATAGCAGCCTTGCCCCTGATGCTTGTTACCTGGCCTCCTGGGAAAGTTTCTTTCTATATCAGTCAGGGCTCAACCAGAGAAGAGAACAAGCAATAGAAGTGTGGTCATAGCGGCTGGCAAGGCAGTCTGAAATGCAGACCATTGGGAAGTGCAAGCTGGAGACCAGGGCTCAAACTAAGCATGTCCACAGGAGGGATTTCTTCCTTTTAGGAAAGTCACAGATCTGACTGAATCATGCTGGTAGGGCTCAAATATGTCTCCCAAAGTTGTGTGGTGCAAAAGGAATTCCTAATGCCTTGGTATTAGAAAGTGGAATCCAACAAGAGGTGGTGAGGTCATGAAGTATCTACTCTTGAGAACAGACAAATGCTGTTATCAAGATGGTGCATGGATTACCACGAGTAAATTTGTATCAAATGCCAGTATGGCTCCCTCTTACTTTCCTGTTCAGTGGACCTTTCACCTTCCTGTGTGATGACCCATGCCAAGGCCTTGGACAGTTGTTGCCATCTTGATGCTGATGGGCCAACCTTCCACAACTGAGAAGCAGTTTTCTTTCTTTTTATGAATTACTCAGTCTGTGGTGTTATGTTAAAACCATACAGCATAGGCAAAGACATAAGTCCACTCAGATTGTGGATAACAATCTCCCTTATTAAAGGTAACTGACTGCACTATGCATATCCATGAATACCTTTGAAGCAACATATAGATGTTTGGCTGAGTCCCTGGGGACTGCACCCTAAGCCAACAATGCCAAGAACAACCCACTGTTCTTTGCCTATCATGCATCTCCTTAAAGCAAACTTTTTCCAAATAAGGACAATAATAGAACCACACCCCCGCCTTTGACTTGGGTAAAATTCATGCATTTCCTATTATATCCTTGCTTCCATTCTGTGACACAAAATTCACTCCTATTAATAAAATTTAACTGGAAATTGAGGTGAAAACAACAGTGTTTCCATATGAGTACTGATGATGGAATAAGGGATACTTTGTAAGTATTACAATACTGTCCTCACCTGTGACAATAACAAGGCCCATTGGACATCGTCCTTACTGGAACTACAGGTCACGAGCAGCCATAACATTGGCATCATTACCAAGAAGAAGCTGGTAATAGTGTCAGGGTGAGGACTGTGAATTAAGAAATGAATGTAGAAGTGAGTGTGTTAAAACAGGAATTACTAATAATCTATAAACAATTAGCCTTACCGCTTATAAAGGAAAGTTATCTCTGTAACGATGACTACAGAAGACCACAGCCAATCGATATACACAGTCGTGGAGCCCAACCCCTGTGGATACATCTACCACATGTCTACCCTAAGGCCCAAGTGAAAGCAGAAAGATCGTAGGAGCCAGAGGAGAAGGGAGTTTGCTCAGAGTGTGTCTCTAGTAACATCAGAACTACACCCATAAAGTCTCATCACCCCAAAGGGGAGCTGAACAAGAATGATACCCGTAGACCTGCCAAACTGCACAGGGCACAGCCCACACAGTCCTCAGTCCTACACAAAGAACTATAGGCAACTGAGGAAAGCTGGGAGTGGAAGAGGTGCTGCTACCTAGAGGACAGCACACTTGTTGGTTGTGCCAAATGGTCAGCCCTAAAGGCCAACCACACAAGTAACATTGAATGGGCTCAACTGGTTACACATACTCACCCTCTAACCACTGATGGGGAAAGAGGTCATACACGTGTGTGTGTGTGTGTGTGTGTGTGTGTGTGTGTGTGTGTGTGTGTGAGAGAGAGAGAGAGAGAGAGAGAGGAGAGGGAGGCGGGTGGGGGGTGGGGAGTTATGTATGAAGTAGCCTGGAAGAAAGGAACAAAGAAACTTAGCAAACAAAACACAAACTCAAAAAAGTAGACAAAATGGGGGGGTGCGGGTAGAAAGTGATTGTTCGTTTCAAAGGAAATGGGTTCTTGGACAGAAAGACTAAGTATCAGAAACACCCTGATTATTTTCTGAATGTGCTTGCAGAGGGAAGACCTCCCTTCAGGGAGCAAAGCTGACACTGACCTGTGAAATGCCCACATTTCACCTTTACTGAGTAATGATCCCTCGCTCCCTCTGCGTTTGCCTCTGCACCTCCAGCCAGCAGAGAGAACTCTGGGTAAAAACCAAAAGGAGGCTTGGGGTGATTTTTCAACATGAAGACTTTATTAGGAAACCGATTTAAAAAAAAATAAGACAAGTCCCACAGAAAGGAACATACAGAGATTCCCCCCAAAAGACTGAGAGATCAAGAAGTAAATAAAGAAGCCTGGGACTGAGAGACATGTGGACCAAGCAGACAGAGCCGTGGCTGAGTGTAGCCTGAACAATCAGTTCTCAAAGAATTCCCTGAAAATAAGACTACTTTGTTATACAAAACTAACCATAGCTGACTTCTCACCTGTATATGAAATACTCTTATACATTATCAAGTATACATTGTCAACATATTATTATCTTAGTTGTTATATATACAATGATCTTAATTTCTATAAAACCACAACATACTTTAGGAAGACCAGCTAGTAGGGAAATCCTAGCTCCCTCTTAGTCACGGAAGAAATGCTTACATTAAGTGGTTTTGTATTTTCTAGTTACAATGGTAAGTATGCTAATTTTTTCATCATCAGAGAAAGTAATATCTTTCTGAAAGACATCCATTTTCCACCGCTGATGCTCAGTCCAGAACAGTGCTGGCTACTTAAAACCTACTGATACCACATCTGTTCACGAACAACTCTCCATCCACCGTTTTCTTCGGGGCCTGTGTTTGCCATTCAGTTTAAGTACAAACACAGGGAATAAACGCATAAACAGCAAAGCCAACATTTTCTTGTCTCCAGGTAGAAAGGAAAATCAGTACAAAGGCCAGAGATTCGGGTTTCCTCCGGACTCTGCTAAAGAATTCACAGCCTGACCCCTGCAAGAGGCAGTAGCCTGCCCTGCTATAAAAGGAGAGGCACGAGCCACACTGTCTCCCAAAGGCGCGTCCAGGACTGCCATCCTACCATTTATGTACTCCTTGGGGAAGGAACAGAAAGCAGGCCGACTTGTCCTCATGGCCCCGTGATAGAAATCACACCTCCTGCAATGCCCTTCTCCTCATTTCATCTCGCCCCCTCAGCCTGCTTCCTCTTGACAGTCATTTGGCAGTAAATCTTCTTTTTCACTCCTAACACTTCAGCAAATCCTGGCCGTTACTCAGATACTTCAGCTCTTATTGGTGCTGTTTAGCTCTGGCACTCTATGGGGGTCTAAATAGTTCCTCTTTTCTCAACTGCAACTTCGTCCAGCAAACCTTCGCCTCCCCCGCTTGCTGAGCTTGGCTCGCTTCTTCCCCATGGTCCTCGCTGCTATTATTAATAAGTACACGCGGAACCACATCCAGGCTCCCACTTTCTTTACAGATCTGAGCGCCTCCAAATCTTAATGCTCTCCTATCTACTTTCAGAAATGTAGTCATTTGTCCTTGGCTCGATTTTTTCCCAGAACTGACTGGCACAGGAAGCCTTTTTGGAAGGGCAGTTGGCACAAGGCTCGATTGGCAGGTTCAGGGGAATCATTTCAGTTACACTTTCATCTGCCAAGTGTGTATTCCCTGGTGACCCAGTTTGAATTTTAACTTTCCATCAAGACCACCTGCCTGGTGTTAATTAGTTATGGTTTTGTATTTTATATGCAAACTTATTTTTTCCCATCCATGAGCTGGCACAGCCCTGCCGGGCTTCTCTTACGGCTCTGCACAGGCGGCTTTCTCAAGGAACCCAGAAACATGCTGTAGTCAGGGCAGAAAAACACTCTCAGGAACTGGAGGACAGGGATTTGGGGATTACAGGGTTCAAGTCAATCCTAGCAAAGCATGCTTGCCTCTGTTACAGTACTTATTTGCTTGAGAATGTTGAGTTTATAATTTGGAGCAATTCTTCCTTACCCTCCACATCACAAGAGCATTACCCTCTCTAGTAGTCTGCACAGCAGGGGGCCTTGCTCTCCTACTATGGACACAAATGTACTGATTTGAATACTGTCTTAGAGACCCGTGACCTTTCTACTCAGTCGTGGTATAGATAGCAATTAGTAACCCTAGTTGATTAGGATTCCTTACTTTATTTGGAACCAAGAGAAGAAATGACCTATGCTGCCTGCATGATATTAAAAGACAAATGTTCATTTTCTTCCAGGCATGCCAGAAGATGTGTTCTGACCAGATGACTTTCATTCAACCATCTGTATTAAGACAAAACATACTAAAATGGTAGATGTTCTGCTCTCAAGAAGAAGAAGAAAGAAGGAGCTGATGCTGACATATAAAGGAAACAGGATGTAAGAATACAGTTTTGCGTTACAAGTTAAAAAATCTGAGAGGATAGGTCATTAAGCAGCAACTGTATGTTGAAGGAACATGGTGGTTCTGATGTCTGTGGTTTTCCCAGATTCATGTGCTAAAACCATCTTCATCGACGTGATATCACGTGGCAGTCTTTGGAGGCAATTAGGTTTTGAGGGTAAAAACCTCATGAAGTGAACATGCCCTAGAGACTCCAGAGAAAGACCAGCATTCCTGATGCCCCCACACCACAAACCAAGACTCTCATCTATGAACTAGGAAGCAGCCCCATGAGATGCTGAATGAACCTTGGACTTCCGGCCTCCAAGGTTGTGAGTTTACTTTTCTATTGTTAACGACCTGTTGGTTTGCGGTGTTTGTTGGAGCAGCTTAAATTGGGACAAGGCACTTTGTTTTTCCATCAGTTGATGTTCTGTATGTTTTTAAAACAAGATTTAACTGAGATAGAAGCATCTACCTGATATTGTTCTCACCTGTACACATACTTGAGTTGTCATACCACATCTAGAGGAGTGACAAGAAAGGATATCTTTATGGAAATACTGCCACTGTATCATGTAGCCTAGACAATCTGATTTTGTATCGCACCACGCCAGCATCTAAATCAAGGGCTAAAGTGGCTGAAAAGACAAGGTATGGAATTACTTTTCCATTATAATTTAATGGACAATTTTTTGGGTGCTAAGTACTAAATGGCTTTAGGAAATGATGGAAAACACTAGTCCCAGGAATTGGAGGGGTTCCATTCCGCCTTTTGTCCCTATAGACGTACAAATAACAAAGGATTAGCTGGTTACAGGAAAACCCATTGGCAAAGATGATCTGGCCTTCCCCACTGGGCTGCTCCCTACACACATTGCCTCCCCCAGGAAGCCTTTCAGTGGGGGAAGGAATGAGGCTGTGACAGTGAGCTGGAGCCATGACAGATTGGACGCTGGCTGAGGAACTTATCGAAAAGCCAAGGCCTCATGTAAATAGCATGGCCCATATCAGTTTTCAGATATTGTGAATACTAATTCCTAAGACATAGTTTACACATTACGGATCTTGGAAGTGATGTGTTGTTCCAGAGGTGATGACAGAGTTTACTAAGCAGTTTCTTCCACTGTGCTGCTGCTTGGCCATAGCTGTAGCAAACCCCAGCACTTACACACAGTGTGCTCTTCACCTAATAAGAATTTACAGTCATCCCCTTGGTGAACTCTTTCTAAAAAGCAGTACAGGAGTCATTAGAAAGAGTGAGTACTAGGTTCTAATGGTACTCTCTTCACATGATCAATGTTCTCAGGGCAGAGGCATAAGGACGTCTTTCACAGCAAGACATTAAACATCATCTTGTGGCCATATGCCAGGTGCAGCCATCTGACACATCCATTTCCTGGTTGCTCCTGCTGTTTTGAACTATAGAGGGAGAGCATCTTTGCAATAATGGCTGTTTTGCCATTAATTCTCATCCTAAATTACTTCATTTTCTAATGCACTGACATCAAACCCTTTATTCACATTGGCAATTTGTACATCCATAATATCCACACTTCAACTCTGCTTTCACAACTTTGAGATGAAAGGAATCTGCCTTATTTATAGCCAGGCACAGTTCTATAATCTCAACACCCAAAGCACAGGTGCCGTGTGCTGAGGCCAGCCTGGGCTACATAGTGAGTTACAGAAGCCATTTTTAAAACAAAACACCAAAGGGTAGGTAGACAGCAAGATGGATGAGCTGTCTTTTTGAGATTCAGCACATTGCATCTTCCCCATGGCTAAGGCCCACCTAGCCTCAGGGAGTCACCCTGAAACACACCTTAGCAACACTGAAGGGGTGATAAAACCACGGTGATAGTTTGAATGTGTTTGGCCCAGGAAGTGGCACTATTAGGAGGTGTGACCTTGTTGGAGGACGTGTATCACTGTGGGGGTGGGTAATGGGACCTTTCTCACATCCACACAGGAACAGTCTTCTCCTAGCAGCCTTCAGATGAAGACATAGAACTCTCAGCTCCTCCTGCACCATGCCTGCCTGAACGGTGCCATGCTCCTGCTTTGACAATAATGGACTGAACCTGAACCTATAAGCCAGCCCCAGTTAAATGTTGTCCTTACAAGAGATGTGTTGGTCATAGTGTCTGTTCTCAGCAATAGAAACCCTAACTAAGACAGGACTCAATAGGCTGTATTTATGTACCTGTGTGTGCATAAAAATGTAATGACAACAATTACAAAATAAGAACCCAAGAATTTGAGAGGAAGTAGGGAAGGGCTGGGTGGGATTGGAGGATGGAGAGGGATTTCTATAGTAGTGGATTTCTCAACGTATATTTAAAGACAAAGAACCCCTAAGCTACATAAATAAGTTGTCCAATGTCAATTGAATGCTGATAAAGAAGGAAGTGAAATTAGAATGTGGTTTTCTGACAAACACTATTATCATAACATCCATACAGTTAGCAATAAGGCAGCAGGAGTGGGGAGGGGAACTGGAAAAGGAAGGAAATCTCATTGGCTGTAGATAGAAATTCCTTTTTAGCCTTGACTAGTTAGCTCAAAACCAGCTGAGTATTAATCAGAACTGGAACTTGATATCTGGCAAGAATCTGTGATTAGGACCCTAGCTTGACCTGAACAATGATTAAACAGTAATTGTTGCAAGGGTTACTGATTTTGGCTTTAATATTTATGCTTTCTTTAATTCTTAATCTGTCTTTATATACTATCTACCTCTAAGTCCTAATTGTTAAATATTTGCATTTTTATAATTCTATTTTTAGATCAAAATGAAAATGGTTGCTTTAGATCTGTCTTCACCACATAGAGGAAGACACCATGGCCACTGTGCTGAGTGTTCTCCAAAGCACTGCATGTAGCTCCCTTCCCACACAGGTAAAACCATCCAGGACTGAGCTGTTACACCCGCTAGCAGGGTTTATAGCTGGGCATATAAAAGAAGCAAATAGCTCACAGCCCCATAACAGAAATCACAAGAGGCAATATATACTTCCATTTTAATGGTTTGATATTAAGTTACTAATAGTAGGTGGGCATTAAAAATATTTTAAGGGATGATTTTTTTTATCTATTACAAATTTTTAAAGTATATGTCCCTGGCTGGTAATCAATATTATATATTGTCAAAATAGCATCTCTTCATGGACTCAAAACAAACCAACCCAATGAGTTTAGGTTAAAAGTATTTTTTAGTGTTATTTTCAATAAAACAAAGATTTGTAATGTTTTCAATGGTGTTTACAGATTTTAAAAGAAAAATTATGTCAGAAGAATTACTATGCTTTTAAATATCCCAAGAAGAGTGAGTATCTTAGGGTTTTATGGCTATGAACGGATACCATGAGATACCAAGGCAACACTTATAAGGACAACATTTAACTGGGGCTGGCTTACAGGTTCAGAGATTCAGTTCATCGTCATGAAGGTCAAGGTGGGAACACAGCAGAATCCTGGCAAGTTTGGTGCAGGAGGAGCTGAGAGTTCTGTATCTTCCTCTGAAGGCTGCTAGCAGGATACTGGCTTCCAGGTAGCTAGGAGGAGGATCTTAAAGCCCATACCCACAGAAACACAGCTACTCCAACAAGGCCACACCTACTCCATCAGGGCCATGCATTCTAATAGTGCCACTCCTTGGGCGAAGCATATACAAAGCATCACATTCCACTCCCTGGCCCCCATAAGCTTGTTCAATCATATGAGTCCATGAGGGCCATACCTATACATGACACAATGCAAAATACATTTAGTCCAACTTCAAAAGTCCCCATAGTCTACAGCAGTCTCAACAATGTTCAAAGTTCAAAGTTCAAAGTCTTTTCTGAGATTTATCCAATCACTTAACTGTAACCTCCAAAGCAAGACAGAGAAACTTGCTGGGCAAAGTCCAAACATCTTGTCTGCAGATCATAAAGCATAAAAAACTCTTTGACTGTTCACATATCAAAGCAGTCTTCAAACCTCCAACTCCTTTGTCATCTTTGTTGATTGTAACAAACTTCTTTCTCCTGGGCTGGTTCCATTCTCTGTCAGCAGCTTTCCTCAGCAGATAGCCCATGGCTCTGGCATCTCAAACATCTTGGGGTCTCCGAAGCAACTTTAATGTCACAGCTTTTTGTTTCAATGTCTGGGATTCACGCATGATCTTCTGGGCTCCTCTGAAGAACTGGCGTCACTTCTTCAGCTCTTCCCTCTGTAGCCCTCTAAGCACATGTTGATCCATTCCATTGCTGCTGCTGTTCTTGGTGATCATCCATGGTACTGGCTTCTCCAGTATGCTGGGGTCTTCTACTACAACTAGGCTTCACCTATAGCCTCTTACAGGGTCTCTACATGGTGCCAAGCTAAGCTTCAAATTCTTTGCATGACCCCTTCAGTCCTGGGCCATCAACTGGATCCTCACTGGGACTCCTCTCAGATCCTGTTGTTGCCCTGTGTCATGGAGATCCTACAGCTTTCCATCAGCAGGAAAGGTTACACCATGCATTCTAGCAGTTCAGAGATGGGGTAGATATGGGGGTTGGCCAACTCAAAGTCCTGGATCTGGGCCTGGGTGGTAGCTGAATTGTTCCGTCTGCCAGCTCTCAGCACTGTCAGGGCTAGCTTACCCAAGCATAGCAGTTGGCAGGGGGCAAGGTCAAATCTCCTGCTCTCACACTCTCACGGAAGCTCATATACTTTGTGGCCACAGACCCAGACATGGCCCTTGGTGGCAGCACAGACTGGGACTTCACCACGGCCTCAGGTGGCAGGGCAGGTTACTCACATTAGATTGTTCTTCACCATCTTTGAGTCTCCAGTTCCTCCTCTGCTCAAACTGTTTTGCTTCTCTTTCTCTCCCATGTCTCTACCATGGGCTTACATATCTTAGTGGCTCTGACTGCAGTCCTACACCAGGCAGACAGGTCCCTGGGTATTTTCCATCTAACCCTGCTGCATGGCAGGCTTCTGTAGAGCCATTTTAAGAGCTGCCTGTGCTTGTGTCTGGAACAATTTAGATTGATAAACACTGGCACAGGCTGAACATCTGTAAACCAAATTCTGCAATCCCAAATTCTCCCAAATATGAAATTGTTTGAGCACCACAGTGAGCCCAGCAGCGCACATTGCCATGACTGAGGTTGAGCACAGAGTCACTGTCAACATGTGAATCCACTAAAGATAGTCTGTAAATCACTCTCAGGCTGTGTGTAGAAGGTTCATAGACATGAAATGTGAGTGAGTTTGTGTTTAAACTTGGATCTCAGCCCCAAGATGCCTTATTCTGTATGTGCAAATATTCTACACTTAAAAAAAAATTCAAACCATCCTTTCTGGAGCTTTTTAGATAAAACAGTAACTAAAGCAGCAAATGGCCAAGACACAAAGGATTCAATGGCAGGCAAACTCCTTGTTTGTCTAAAAACCAGGGAGACAGAGCGTCATTGTGATCTAAGGACCATTTAGTTATCAGAAGTTTATCCAGATTAACGACATCATATTGGATACACCAAAACTCTTGAGCACCTTTGATTCCACTCATCACCTACACAAATCCTTAATCAGGCTTTAGAATTTGGCTTAAACTCTGGATGATCCTACATTATGAAGAACTTAGTATGTATCTGCTTATAGCAACCATTCAACATACAAATTCACCATCTTATTTTAAGCCTAGCTTTTAAAAAAGAGACATCATATCTGCAGATCATAAAGCATAAAAAGTCCATTTCCCTAATATTTTTGATTAAGACTAAAACCATAATTTTAATCAGCTTTACTAGAAATCAAATAATTTTCCAGGAACCTGGCCCAAATGTTCTACCTAATATACACAATCCACATGATCTCCATAAAAACCCAAGTAATATGTTTTATGAATAAAAGATTGATACAACATTTCTATAAAGCCAAAGTATTTTTTTAAAGTCACTGTCACTAGAATTAGATTGTTTTTCAGCATTCCCTTAATTAGTGCTCCAGTGGGCCGGCTTTATCTTTTTATGAAAGGCATAAGAGAAAAATTTTGCACTATCATTAATCACTGTGAAAGTACTTGCATGTTTTTTCCAATAAGATTAGAATACCTTTAAAATTTCTAGATTTTACAGAAATGAAAAGAAACATGGCCAAATTTGAATTTACTCAAAAAAACAAAAGTAGATGTGTGTGCCGCTTTGGAGCGTGTATGCCCACATCTTTGCCAGACTCTACCTGCTTGGCAGCCATCAATGCTCCAGAAATGTCATGCCAGACTGATTAGAAACAGGTTCCTCCAAACTCACTCTTTCCAATGCTCATAGAAAAGGCATAGGTTAGTTAGTATTGTTTGAAAGAAAGGGTACAAAGCCAAACTGAGGCAGAAGGCTGGGACTGCGTGCTCCCTTTAGGGAAGTAAATTTCAACCTAGCATCCTCATGAGAATATATCAACACTGTAAATATTCCTTCTGATGCACACACCCACAAAAGTAATGGACTTCTAACCACATTCTTCTTAATCATATCACTAAATGAAGTATGCCAACAAAACAAATACTCCTATACCAGCATGCAAAATCCTAGAAATGCATGCAGAGAAACTCTGGAGATATCACAGACCATTTGACAAGGAGTAGAGGCCACAGAGGCTACATAGCCTAAGTGTTCAGGATGTTGTTGCATGTTTTCAAGAGCCACCAGCTTCCTGAAGACCAGGCAAGGCACACAAGTCCCTCCTACCCTGAGATGTTCACAATTAGGTGTAAAGGGTAACATGTGCACAACACATTGAACTTAAGGAACATGCTGAATTTCTTAGAGTCCTTGAAGGGAGTTACCACTGAGCGGGGGAGGGGGGAGGAGGAGGGAGGAGGAGGAGGAGGAGGAGGAGGAGGAGGAGGAGGAGGGAGGAGGAGGAGGAGGAGGAGGAGGAGGAGGAGGAGGAGGATAAGAAGGACAGGGTGTTTTTAGATGGATAGGAAGTCAAATGATGAGAGAGACATCAGAAGGAGAATACAGCAGAGCTTAAAACATCAATTTCTTCATAGAAGGGTGACCCTTATCTTTGTGTACTCAAGGCTGTTTGTTGTACACATAACCCTAAAACCAGCATCCACTAAAAATAAACAGTATGCTTGCCTCATCCTCCAACATTATACTCTTCTTCCAGAGCAAAATAATTCCTGAAACTCACAACAGGAGCTAGGGTCCCCTAAACTCATGGTTTCTTCAAGGTTATAAGACCCCATACATATTAAACTTTGGTACTTGAACCTCTTGGAACACAAGGACAAGAGAAAACAGTAGAGTCATATTGTTTAAACAGTGTGTGATGTTGTTCATCTACCATGAAAAGCAAAAAACATTCATTGCTACACCAGCTCCCTTGAACCTGTGCCAGGCAACTTTGCTGTCTGAAGATTAAAATTAAATCTCAGACTGTTTGCAGTTCTTGACAAATGGCTAGCATTACCACTGAGTAATATAGGAATGAATGGGAAATGATCTGGGAATTGGGTGAGCCTGGTTTAGTACCTGTTAGATTGAAAGTGATTATGGAGAAGAAGGTTCCAGGAGAATAACTTGAGTCAGTGACACATTCGAAAGTTACTAAAATCCATAACGAATTGATATCTTGAAGACAGAGAATCCTGGACAGCATCCATATTTAAGTCGTAGACATTGGGCAATGGAAGAAGAAAAGTCTTTAAAGGAGACAGAAAAAAATCAATAGAACAGATGGAACACACAGCCTCTCAGAAGCCAAGAGCATTCATGGGATAGCGTTGGCATTGGTATAGTTCAGAAAAATCTAAGAAAACTACCCAAAACATCACTGAATTTGTTACCCAGGAAGTTGCTGTTATCGTTGCTATGCTGTTCATCCTCAGAGTCACCCTTACGCTTCCATGCTCTAAAATCCACACGTCTAATTTGAAGACTACGTCTTACAGGCTCTTGACATCCATGACTCCCAACTAGGCTGAGTTCAGTCAATGAGAGACTTGGGAAAAGGACCAGAAAGGCCCTGCCTACTCCCCTCTGCCCTAGATGTTCCTTTCTGCCCTTTCTGAATTGCATCCCTTCTGAGACGTCCACTCCCATTGGTCAGCTCTGTCAATCTACGGTTCTATGACTGTGTAACCTACCATTTGTCCCCCCATTTTCTGTGTCTTAACAACTCCCAGCGACCACTGTCTCTGGGTTCCCATCCTTCCCCTTTAGGTATCTTAGATCTTCCACCTTGGATTTAACTAGTTCCCCGAGTAATATTCCATTTACATGCTAATGAAGTGTTTTCCTTTTGTCTAGCTGGACTTCAAGTGGCATAAATAAAGGCTGAGTACTATGAGAGAAAGAGCAATAGAAAAATTACCAGATACAAGAAGAATGAATTATTTTTCTAGTGACTTAGATAAAAAACAAGAGCCACTCGATGTTTGTTAGCAGGGATGTAGGTCTTCTCACTTGGTTTGCAATTAGACAGGCTGAGAAGATAAGTCCTGTCTGTGAAGGGCAAGAGACTGGAAGTAGGGAGGTTTAAGCTTAACCAGCAAAACAAAGAGAAGATAGAAGACTGCAGTAGGCTTCGAAGAACTCTCTATGGGTTTGACCTTGGAAAGGGTGTGAACAGAGGGGAAACTGCCCAGAAGCGTCGACGTCATCTGGAAAGAGCGGGATGAAGTTTCCCATTGCCCCCCATTTGTATGAAGCTGCACAGATATTTTCAGGAGACAGTGGAGGAGGTGGGAATATCAGTGACAAGTCTCTGAAAGGTCTGCTAGATGACACAGAAGTCCAAGCTGGAGGAGCATGTGGGTGATTGCAATGGTGCTAACCCACCTAGTTTTACAGTTTAGACTTCTCCTTCTCTTCAGATTCATTTCTTCTGACAGCAGATATTCAGGATAGTGTTGGAGTCTTACCAGAGAGGATCATGAGGGCAGAGCTGCAGGGAGTATAGGCAAGTAGGCTTTGGAAGGTTCTCTTGCAGCAAAGCAAGCAGAAAGAGGGCCCAGAGTCTTCAAAGCCACCAAAAGTGGCTCTGCTGTAGTCCTAGCCTCATCAAGTGACGTAACCTGTCTAAGCCCAATCCCCCAACTGAAAACATAGAGAGAGCATCCCCGAAGATGCCATGAGCTAGGTGAGGAAACATTTTTGGAATGTGTAGTACAGATGCTGTCCCAGAGAACTTAGCACAGCAAAGCAGATGGGGGATCCCATTGCCCAGATCTGTTGCTGCAGCCACGCACTGAAGCACATCCCTAGCACAAAGTTCCACATAAAGAAGTTAAGTTACTGGAGATATAGCCTGAGGAAAATATTGGTTCTCTAGCCCCTTCCTCCATCTAACCCCCTCTCCCCTCTTTCCCATGCTCTACCTTGTGTGGTAAGGAGTGGCTGCCTGAGGTTTCCATAGTGATCAATGTATTGCTCTACCACGTCCAGAAGTGATGGCAAAATTACCATTGGGTGGAAATTCTGAAACAGGAAGTCAAAGCAAACCTTTCTTCTTTGTGAGTGTTTTATCTTCATTGTGTCACAGTCTCTGTCACCATCATGGAAAGAGGCCTAACACCTGATCTCTATTCCCTGTGGCAAGCTAGATTCCTCTATGGGGAGATGGGCCCTGGAGAACTATTTTTGCAGCTTCCCTGAGACATTCCACAAAATAATCTATCTCAGATTCTCTCTGGCTCTGACATACATGGACAATCCTGATTCTAATGAGACCTGAGCTATTCTCCTTTCCATAGAAGATAACTAACTGTGGGAAAGCCCTGCATTAAAACTAGAACTGTGTGGAATTTAAACCTCTAAGGAGGCACAGAGCAGGTGAGTCACCTAGAGTACAAACAAGTGGTCCTTCCTAGAAACAACTCTTCCTGGGGCAGAAGGCTCAGGTGAGCAACACGCAGAGGGAGGTATGGGGAAAGCCAATGCAGCGACACTCCCTAGCAGGACCACTTTCAGACAATGGTGCTTTGGCTCTGAGAGTGGCTACATCCATACATGGCTCTCTTGGTCCCCTGGGTGTTGACTCCTTGTTTCTTTTTTTTATCCCTACAGATTTCTTTTTGCCTAGCAGATGGGAAAAGGCCCCACAGGGCTGCCATCTTCAGACAGATCAGGGGATAGGACACACATAGCAGCCTTTTTGTTTGTTTTTATCTTTAGCATAGTTAAAGGAAAAAAGTACTGTATCGAATGTGCCCTTTGGAAATAAGCTATGCAGCCATTTCATTCATAAATAAGCATCTTTGTTCTACAAATCACTATTATCCCCTGCCATCCATTGCCTAAGAAGCAGCACCCCACATTTGAAGTCCCATGGAGGGAAGAGGTGGCTGTCTTTATGCTGTCAAGGCATCACAGTGATATGAAAATGACGCTCATCATCTCTGATTTCCTGGAATCAGAGGGAAATATGCAAAGAAATTAGTTCAGAGATGAAGAAAGGGAACTGGTAATTGATTATTCTGGCTAGGGACGGAGACAATCAACAGAAGGGCTATGGGCCAAACCTCCTACCATGCTGCAAATGCTAAAAGCTCCACCCAGAGCCAACAAATGCTGGGTTCTGAGGAACAACGTCTTTGGGGACAGATATGTTACCCATCAGCGGGCATGTTTCATCTTACCGCTCATTGCAGGCGAGTTAAAGGAGGCTTTGTGTATCTGCTTTCCAACAGAAACTGATGTCTAGGCACAGGAAGGCTGAGCCTGCCCTGGGGCCCCAGGAAAGACAATCTACCCACAGACAGTGTGTGCACAGGGCAACAGACAGGCAGCACTTGGTTCAAGCACAGGCTTTGAGCAATTTCTCTACGTTTAGTTTTACTAAAGTGAAGGGCGACTGAGTGAACACAGGTTGGGAATTTGTGCCTGGAGCTTTGCCTTCAATTCCCTGGTTTTCAACTCAGCAAAGTCAAAATGGCCTTTTTAAAAAGCACCTTGGGTCTCACTTTAAAGACAACGCAGTATAGAAATTGAAATTTTAGCATGACAGGTTCCTACAGCATGCCGAGTTTAAACATTGCATTTAAGTGTCATCTGAACAAAATGGAGCATTGTCTGATTTTCTTAGCATGTGATACCAAAGGCCACCAGGCCATTTGGGAACACTGATGAAGTCAGGCCAGGCAAGAGGAGTTCTTCCAACATCTTTGCAGGTTGCTAGGAATCCAAGGAGCTATAATTCAAATTACTGCCCTGCAGGAATGGGCTACTAGAGGTAAACAGGTGCCCACTAGGCCTTGCCTGGGCCTCAGCAATGTGTTGACCTCTACTGCCTGCACCCAATCAATACTTGTAAAGACCCTAACAAGAGGAACCTTCTGAAGAAGGGTTCTCAACTCTTTCAGAGAGATCACCTAAGGCCATTGGAAAACACAGGTATTAACATGGTATATAGCAGTAGCAAAATTGCAATTATGAAATAGCAGCAAAAATAATTTTATGGTGAGGGTCACCACAACAGGACGAACTGTATTAAAGAGTCAAAACATTAGGAAAGTTGAGAACCGTTGTCCCAGAGTCTTTGCTTACAAGTCTCAGCATAGTCTAAAGTTTTAACTCCCGGTTCTAAGAACCACTGAAACTAAGCAGTGTTCCAGTCAAGATTCTGTCTGTCTGCAATACTAAGGCCTGCAACATCAATGCCTTTCTCTCGCTTCCTTCCTTATATTGGAGAGTAAGGAGAAAACCTTACAGAGTCCTTCCCAGGACTACGACAGCAATACACTGACTGGTGCTACACTGAGTCTGCTGCTTTTTCTTCCCTTGTTAATGAGTTGTGGGGGTGGGGCTGAGGCCAGAGGTAAAGAAAAGTTTCCACACAAGTACACAGCATGAAGTCTGCCTGGCTGAATTTAATTTGCTGTGGCACTGGGACAATACTGAAAGGATGTCCTCAGTCGTGAGCCTTTCTGATTGTTTCTGAAGAGAAATTTGAGGAGGGTTTCTTCATAATGGTGCCCTTTTCACACAGCCGGCACTTTGGAATCCCACCTGTACATCGGGGAACTCTATAGGGATTCGTGGTCCCCGCCCCTTCTCTTTTATCTCTACCTCCTTTCAGTTATTTGAAAATAAAAATAGTCTTCCTAACACTTACATTTGAAAGCGGCTTGGGTTGCTGTGCTCTGACAGCAGCAGACTAATTCTTGAACAATTTGCTCACTGAAATTCAATCTCCAAGAACCCAGGGTCTGCTTTAAAAAGAAAAAAAAAACCTCTCCATCCCAATTTGTGGTCAAGAAGATGCAAAAGTGGGTATAATATTAAATTAAATTTTGGCATTTCCTACATGCTACTCGGCTAGATTAGATGCATGCCATATGGTTGAAGGAATTCGTTTCCGTGCGCTGTTTACTTTCCTTAAACAACTTAACGTTGCCTCTCTCTAAACACAAACACGAAGTATTTAACTGCTGCTCACATAATTGAACATTATAAAATTATCCAGCTATATCGGTCTGCAAATACATGCTTCTCCCTCTCTTTGTGTGTATGTGTGTGAATTTTAAATTGAAGTCGTTAAGTGTTCTGGTTTTGGATCATAGGATCATGCTGTTTAAAGTTGTATCTATAACATGCATCCACAAATGAGCTTGTCATAATTTAATAATGCTCACGATACAAACTGCTTTAATGTCCAACTCTGCTGGCTTGGTTAGTAAACTATAATATGTCTATATAACAGAGAGCTGCTCCTGAGAGGGAGATGGGTGGCTACGTCAATATTCTATACCTGGAAGCATCAGAGTCAAAGCACACAGGAAAGTGCAAAGGAATAGATAAAATATTTCCTTTGTTTTCACACCTCATAGGCCAAAAGAATTGCTTAGACTAATAGCCATGACCTGCCAGTAACTACAGCATGACTGATTTTCACTTTTCAGTCTCCCCTTCCAAACCCCCAAATTTTATTAAAAGCATGTTGAAAGTTGTTAATTCTCAATAGTAATTACTTTTTAAGACCAAGGGCCAGAAGAGATTTCATACTAGCCACAGGGCCATCCACAGGCAGTACAACGCTGAGCTAAGCAGGTGGGAAACGGTCTGCCGTGTTACGTGGACACGGTTGGGTTAGGGTACTTTCCGTTCTACATTCTCAGATAGATGGGAGGCTCTAAGCACAGCAGGGGAAGGGTGCATGAGCAGACTGTGCTCTTGACCTGAAGAAATGCTGTTCATCAACACCATAGCCATTTTGATAAACTGTTATGTGTTTAAAGTATGCTATTTTAATTTATTTTCTAGAAACCTATAAGCATCATAAAATAATTGCTCAGTAGTTACAATGTAAATTATCTCTCAAGGTACATTTATAAGTCAATGAGTATGGAACGTAAACATGAAAGAGGGGAAGGAACATTTTTTCAAGTGTTTAAAAATAAAACCGAAGGACAACAAAATTCAAAAATACTAAGATAAACGGGCATGAGATTCTAATATCACAAAATATGCTCACACAAAAGAAGCCATAAAACTATTTTTTAGTTTCTCAGTAGCCAATATGATGGCTAGAGCAGAGTCATCATTATAATTCAGAACGTTCCTCAGATAAAGCACAAAGCACAGTAGAAACAGAGGGGGCATGGCAAGGTGTGAGAAATGTCCTCAGGGTCAACTTGTGCAGGCATATGCTTGCTTTCGGGATCCATTTCCTTTACTGGTCCATGCACAGGCTGACATCTGTGTCACCTCCCTTCATCATCCGTGTAAGCAATAGTTGGAGGGAAAAACAACGAACACAGCATCCCACATGGGCTCTTCAACATTCTGTCATGACCTTCAGGTGAACATTTGCATACAGAGATGATCTTTACCCTTCCATGGCTACACTTAGGATAATCTATCTTCTCTGTGTTACGAAAGCATTCACACTCAGCCTTGAGCTGTCTCTGGGTTAACAACACACAGTATGATACTCTGTTGAAGTGCCTTGCTGCTCTCAATCCACAATCCAAGGCGATTCTACAGCACTCTGAGGTAGATGAGAACGTTAAGTAGGCTGTCAAGATTCCTCGTGTTTTCAATTTACAGCAATGGACTAATCATAGAACCTCATCATTAAGTGAAGGGCATCTCTGCAGGGATGTATGGACTCTGATTTTTACATGTTCCGTTGTTACTTCTGTTGGTATTCTGTCTAAGCTCCACCCCCACAGCTACCTGGCAACAGCCAGATATGCCCCTCCTCACAGTTGCCTGACAACAGCCAGCTGTGCCTGACTATGTAACTGTGCTCTCTCTTTTCTCTTCTGTGCTCTCTTAACCTCTCCCCTTCGTTCCCTCCCCCTTCCCTCCATTTGCCCATGGCTGGCTTCCTTTGTTCCTTCCCTCTTCTACTCTTCTTCTCTCATTAAACCTCTCCACGTGGAACCATGTTGGCTTGGTGTGCTCTGTCCAGGAAGTGAGCCGAGGTTTCAAACCCCAACATTGGTGACCCATACACGGTGATTGATCTCCCCATGACTACATGGCCGGCCATCCCACCACGTGCCTCTGCCTGCTGCAGTCCCAGCCTGCCTTGGAGCCGAGGGTCCTTGGTGAGGAGAATGGAGCTGAGCTCTCCCACTACATCGCCTGCAGTTCACCCCCGCCCGTGACCCGGTCACGGTTGCTTGCCTTGGGTCACGCGGGACAGAAGGAGATGCTGTCCACTTTTGTGCATACCACCTGATCACCACTGTGCATCCACTGCCATGGTGTGCGCCACCCACTGTGAGTTGGATTACCGTGTCATGCAGATTTCTGCATGAGCCGCTGCCCTTCGTGGTTCACCACGTGGTGCCAGCTATTGCCACTTAGACAGGCCCTCCCCTACCACACAGTTCCACTTTTCCTGCTACCAGATTGCAGCTACAATGTCCACACAAACACCTGCAGATTGATAGGTCTACTCCATTTGGCAAGGAGGACCCCGATTCCCCAGATAAAGCCTGGCCAGCTTTCCTGAGATCACAGGAATCCTGCTAGCTAACATACACAATAGGACCTCGATTATTGGGGGAAGATTCCCTAGAAAGCCGTTCCTTACTCCCCTCCCACTCCAGGCTCTTGCAGCCAATCACAAAATCCAGGGCCTGGGTAGGAACACTTTCTGTCAGGTCTGGGACCCGTCATTTATGGCCTCCAGGAGTCTAAATGATGACTCAGACACCTGGCCTGGCAGAGTGCTACTGTGACTGAGTTTAATCCTGGGATGCTGGGCGATAACTTCCTCTAATGAGCTATTCCTTATCTTCGGACATAGCTCCAGATTATGTTTTCTGGAGAATTTCAAAACTCTAAAACTAATAATGCCTTACCTGAGGACATCAAAGTTGATACACCTTTGCAGTAATGTCTGGACCAGTATTCATTAAGTAATGGTTCGAAATGGCTGCACAACGGCACGCTAGATTCCTCAAATGTAATGGGATTTTCATACATACTGCTAGTAGTCTGACAATCTGGTAAATGGAAACAAAAAAAAAGTTCTTTATGCCCAAACATCCATACACCTTTGGTCTAACCCCTTGTGTTTCACTTCCCGTGGCATCCCGCTGAGGAACACCACCACCCACAAGCTGTGCATTCCTGTATGCACACACTCCAGCCTCTCCCTTGCTCTGCAGATTTTTCATTCCTACCCTACCTTGATATATGCTCCTTACTAATAATTTACTTCCTGAGGAACGCTGGTGAGTTTGGGAGCAGGCAAGAATACATGCAGACGAACATACCCAGTTGGATCTGAGGCAGTACCAAGATGCCCGATGGAATTATAATTCCCCAGGTGGTATTTTAGCCAAAGATAGATTCATGACTTGTCTCCTGGTCAGTCTTTACAGGACCATCTTATAACCTGTGAATTTTGAAAAACTGCAAGAGGTCATCTAGGAAAAACAGGAAAACCCATCTCAATTTTTAGAATGTCTTACAAAATCTTTATTATAATACACTAATCTAGACCCTGAAAATCCAGAAGGTAAACAACTTCTGATGGCCTACTTACTTTCCCAGAGCTACCCCAACATAAGGGACAAACTTAAAAAAGCTAGAGAGGGGGTCCCCTAACTCCACAGGCAGAAGTTTTGGCACTGGCCTTTAAAAGTGTACCATGGGAGGGATGAGAAGTCTTGCAGACAAAAATAGCATATGCTGGCAACGGCTGTCTGACCA
The DNA here is from genome assembly GCF_011064425.1 of Rattus rattus. Lineage (NCBI taxonomy): Eukaryota > Metazoa > Chordata > Mammalia > Rodentia > Muridae > Rattus > Rattus rattus. The sequence continues at coordinate 148,650,066 of NC_046154.1, read as the reverse complement.
GCCTCAGCCACTGCCCAGAATTCCTGGTCTTCTAGGGCTAAGGAACCACCAGGCCCCTGCTACAAATGGGGTCAACAAGGTCATTTGTTGAAGGCTTGTCCTAATTTCCGCAAGCCAAGGGGCCATGTCCTAGGTGTTATCAAAAGGACACTGGGCTGTCAACTTTCTCCGTGTTTTGCAGAACGAGGGGACATCACATCCAGATAACCCTCAAGTGGATCTCCTAGGCTTGGCTATGGATGACTGAAGGGACCTGAGTTCCCTGGACCTGACCACTCCCATCACCAGCAGGGAGCCCTGAGTAACCATCATGGTATGTGGGCAGCCCATCTCCTTCCTCTTGGACACTGGGGCCACTTACTGGGTCCTAACAGAGTTTTGGGGACCCACTTCTCTCTCCTGTTTCCCCATTGTCGAGGTAGCGGGTAACCTAACCTTCCTCACCAAACCCTACTACTTAGTTACATTTTTAGGGGTGCACCTCTCACCCATTACTTTTTGGTAGTGCCAACATGCCCTGTCCCCTTATTGGGAAGGAATCTTGTAGCTAAGTTGGGAGCCTCTATTTTGCTCCATCCATTTGCCCAAACTCAAGCTCGCTTGCAGCCCTCTGCTCCTTCTAACCAGCCAACCTTCTAACACGGACATGTTGCTTCCTTTCCCGGCTTCTTAGGTAGATCTCCCCAAGTCCGGGAGGTCCAGAACACCTCTGCTGCTAGACAGTCTTTCCTTCTCTGTCTGTCTTTTTGTCTCGGCAAACTGTTTTAAGACATACAAGACACGTTCTGTAGGACAAAATCTTCCTTCTGTTCCACAAAAAGCTTATCTTAAAGAACCTTCATGTTGTTAACTCATGTTGTTATCTCTTTTGTAAACTTATCAGCTACAGGAAATCCACCCAGATCTACTTCTCATTGGGATTCCTCTGGGTTTCAAATGTACATCTAAGAAAAACTTTCTTTTCTCCCAAACATGCTTAATCTTATTCTCTACCTATAGTATATATATATATATATATATATATATATATATATATATATATGTGTGTGTGTGTGTGTGTGTGTGTGTGTGTGTGTGTGTATAGTGTATAGTGTGTGTGTGTGTGTGTTCCAGCATCTTGTCAAGTCCAGGTGCTTACTACACCTAGGACAGCTCCAGAGAAGCGACCTCCAGATGTTCCACTCTCCTCTCACAGACACAGACGCTTCTGCTGGACCTGCTTCTTATGATCTATGCTCGGATGGCTCCACAGACCCTGCACAACAAGGAAACAGCCAACTCTTAAGACCGGACAAACATCCCCATCCCCACTTTTCTAGGTTCCCTAGAGATACGTCATCAAGAGGTAGTCAGACATCATGATGACCTTATTCCTGCTCCACCATCGCCTCTAATTTCTCTTTTTTAATTAAACCAAAATGGGGGAATGTTGGTTTTCTGTTTAAGCTCCACCCTCACAGCTACCTGGCAACAGCCAGCTGTGCCTGACTATAAAGGAGGCTGCTTGCCCCCTCCTTTTTCTCTTGCTCTCTCTTTGCTCTTCTCTTCTCCCCTCTCTTGCCCTCTCCCCTTCATCCTCCTCCACTCCTTCCCTCTACGTGCTGTACTCATGTCCGAACTCCTTTGTTCCTCCCCTCTTCTACTCTTCTCTCATTAAGCCTTTCCACGTGGAACCATTTGGCTTGGTGTGCCCCAACAATTTCTGTTAATCAAAACTTTGAAAAATAATCTGTTGTATATTCAACTTGGTATAATGTTCTCTAATTCCAACTTGAAGCTGTTATTACAGTTAAAAGCATACCATGTATATTATGTTAGAATGCTAGGCTGCTATAGTTTTCATTTCATTTTTATTTATTCAATTAGTTAAAAATCAATTCAGTGCTCACCTATTGAGTGCCTACATTTCCCCCAGTCCTGATTCCTACTAGAAATCTAGTGAGTCCAGCAGACTTGGCTATAGTAACCTCATGTGAAAAAAGCAAGAAAATCTTCTTGGATTGGGGTCTATCCTATGCATTTGATGGGTAGCCTGAGCTCTCATCTACTTTTACATCTGAAGAGCAATTACACCAGTTGTGACAATGAAAGCTGTCTGCAGATGCTGTCAATCACCACTAACAAAGAGGGAATTTATCACAAGTGTCATTAAGCCATTCTAAGACAAGAGCTACAGGATGCTGAGAGGGAGTACAAAAGAGAGTGTACTGGTATGGTAGCCTAGAAGACCTCCTTGAGGAGGTGATGTTTAAAAGCAAAGAAGGGTGGGCATGCAAAACAATGGGTACTCTGTAGAAGACTAAAGCCAGGGTATGTCTAAAGATCACCAAACTATGTCTGTAGAGGATTAAAACCAGGGTATGTCTAAAGATTGTCCAACTTTTCCTGCAGAAGGGTAATAACTAGATGTGTCTTCAGATTGCCAACCGTTCCTTGAGGACAGTCTCCATCCAATTCTAAAAGCCTGAGGGCTTTCTTTCGGTCAATGAAAAACAAAAGCAGCCAGCATCAACTAAAGTAGCCCTTTCGGGGAAATGAAATCTTGTATTGTCATTTCTAGGATCACAAAACACTCCCCTGAGTTGAATTTCAATATACACTAGCCAGGTAGGTGTCAGGATGAGTAAATTTGTACAAGGAACCATTATTAGCATACCATTTTTAAGATGGGTATGCTTTTATTTGGAAATGTAGCACCAGGCAAAGATTCCTTGCTTTTCCATGTTTAAGCCAGGCTTCTGAACTGCCTTAAGCATCTCAGTGATTTAAAAGCTAGTTTGAGTAAACAACCCCTTACATGATGCTGATGTCTCCTTCCTCCCCTGCCAGCCTATCTGTTCAGCATGGACTCTACTGGTCAGTTTTTATCAGACCCTCCTTAACTCGCACACTTTCTTTCCTCTCTCTCTCTCTCTCTCTCTCTCTCTCTCTCTCTCTCTCTCTCTCTCTCACACACACACACACACACACACACACACACACACACACACTCATAACACACAACCTTACATAGTTCCTCTTCTTTATTTCCTATTCATTGACTCACCCTACCCCTCTTTAGCTATAAAAGCATATTTACTAATCTGCTGCTCAGGGATGAGCTTGCTCCATAAATATAAAAAATATCATCACACTTATCTCAATGGTTCTTACTTACCATTCTTTAACAAGTGTTGATGAACAAACACTTTTCTTTCATATATAAAACAAAACTTTCTACAAAACTATTGTATTAGTTAAAATTGCACCGATCAACTATCCTTGCATCATTACAAATGTCATTAATATGTTGTTTGAATTGGTATGAAAATCAAGGACTTCAATAGCATGAATGTCTAAATACCATCTTTTAATATTTTGAGAGTTTAGATCTTACAGTTAGGCTTAACTGTCAACTTGACACAGTCAAGAGCCAACTAGAAAAGGGAGTCTCAGTTGAGGAATTGACCAAATAAGATGGACTGTGGGCATGTCTATGGGGATTGCCATGACTATTAATTGATTCAGGAAGCCTCATCCTACTGTGGGCAGTGTAGTTCCCTAGGTAGGTGACCCTGAGCTTTGTAAGGAGCTGAGTGTAAGCCTGGAAAGGAGCCACGCAGTAGTATTCCGCTGTGATTCCTACTGTATTGTGGCTGTGAATGAGTTCTCTGGCTGGAGGTAATGTTGCACGAAATATGGAGCAGGACTGCTTTAGGTTCCTGCCTTGACTTTTCTCAATGATGGACTATGATCTGGAAGGATAAACCAAGTATATTCTCCTCCTCTAAGTTGCTTTTGTCGTGATGTTTATCATGCAACAAAAGGGAAACTAGAACACATCTAAACTCATTTTTCAATGAGAGATTCTTTTCTTTAAGAGCATATTTTTGTCATTACAGCAGAACAAACAACCTTATAAAATTGATTCGAAAGGATTACAGTGTTTAAAAATTTAGCAGAAGAAATAACAGCTCTAGTACATTTTTTTCCTTCCAATGTTCTTTCCTACGCTGGTTAGTATTCCAGGCAAAGCAGGGTGGACATGACCTTGGCTTAAAGACCACAGATTGTTTTCATCCTCTCTATGTTCTGATAATCAGACACTCTCCACAGGTATTTACCCAACAGGAGGCTAAGGTCTGCAACAAGTAAAGAACTTTATAAGAATTAGAAAAAGATAAATAATAAGCTAAAACTGGCAATAAAAGTATGGGCAAATGTTCTGAACACACTTCCAAAATTGCCCAAAGGGCCAACAAGTACAAAAAGAGTTGTACAGTGTTATTAGGTATCAGGGAGATGCTAATAGAACCACACTAAGACTCCCATTTCACACTAGTCTAAAGGGCTCTTCACAAAAATAACTAAATAATAAATAGGTAAATAATAGCAAATGCTGGTGAGGATGTGGAGAAGACACATCCTTAAATACCATTGATGGGAATACAGATTTGTGCTGCAACTTTGGAAATCAGTTATGGGAGTTTCTCAAAAAATAAAAAATATGAAACTACCATGTTTCAGATATACCACTCCTGAACACACATGTAAAGGGAATGAGCCAGCGTGTAAAAGAAATACTCTCACATTTATCATCATTGATTGGGATGAAAATGTAGAATACGCTTAGGAATCTATCAACAGAAGAAAATATAGTATGTGTACACAATCAAGCATTATTAAGTCTTAAGAAAAATGAAATCATGTTGTTTGTACGAAAATGGATAGAACTTGAAGATAACATATTGAGTAAAATAAAACAAGTATCTTGTGTTTTATCTCATGTGTATAAAACAAAGGATAAAGGAGCAAGGGGAGAAGAAGAAAAAAAAGGAAGGGACTTGAAAGTGTGTGTGTGGGTGGCATTAGATATAAGAGGATTGAGAGATAAGGCAAGGAAATCAAGGGAGAATGTAGATGAGATCAGGATGTGATAGACACATGTACGCAAGTTTTACAGTGGAACCCAGTAATTTGTACAAACAGTATGTGTTAATAATTATAACAATATAATATTGATACCTATAAAGCTTAATTTCTCTAAGCCATAGATTTTATTTAGACCAGAGTCAAATCTATGCTCCCTGCAAAACTGAGATGTTGTAGAGGTGAGACAAAAGTCTCATGATTCAGCAGTACACGGTTCAGGAAAGGAAGGTTCAGCAGGAAACAGTAGGCACCAAGAATCAGCGTTAAGAGCTCTGTGCAATAGAGGAAAAGCACAGCTCTATACCTGAGGGCCTCCAAGAACACCAGCTTGTACTTCATTAACAAGGAAAACACATGTGGTACATTTAACTCTCAAGTCCAAGCATGGCAGATAGGACCATTTTCTCATTCTATAATGAGCAGATTGAATCCATGGGGATCTTGTTGGAGAATGGACTCTAACACAGGAAGGTAAGGCTAGGGTGGGGATTGAGAACTGTTATTTCTCATAAACTCCAGCAGGAGCCTGCTGCTGATACTGTCTAAGCCACAGACCATACTTAAATAACAACGCCACAGACCCTTATTGCATGGCCTAGTGAGTGAGGTAGATCCAAATGAAGTTCCAAGACCTCTTCCCCAGGGATGCTAAGCCCTAGATTTCCTTTAATGATAAGAGTACCAGGTCATTCATCGTGGGCTCTAATAATCTTCAATTTGACAACATGAACTCAATTATTTTCCAGTCATAGGAAAGAATCTTGAGAAAATTATTTATTGTCTCTGAGGTTTGCTTCCATATTCAGGAGAATGAGATTAGCTGGGGCCTGTGGTAGTATTACATGTTTTTAATTTTGGTACTCAGAAGGCAGAGGCAGGCAGACCTCTGTCAGTTCAAGGCCAATCTCACCTACAAAGAAGTATCCAGTAAGTCAGGGATAGAAAGTAAGACCCTGCTTTAAAACAATGAACATAGCAGTTAATTCTTTATTAGACTATACTTTGGATCAAGCAGAAGTACCTATAGAAAGCATCTATGACATTAAGGGGACAGTTACTTTAATGGCATCAAGGTAATTGCAATGACACTCATTTAAATGGTAAAAAGCTCAGACCCAGAAGTTAACTCATGTATTCAAAACCTGCTCTTCAAGATGCGAACCTAATCCCTTGCCAAAAGCCAGGCTCATTTTACCATGCCAGATTTTACATACCAAGCTGTAGCTAGCTCAGCTGCCTTTATGGAAAACATCCAAGTCCACCTTTCCTCTGTTCCTACTCTGCTAGTCTGTCATTCCCCTCCTCCAGGACTTTGACCTCAGCCACTTCCTTACACACTGCTCCCAGTTCCATGGGATCTTGTTTCCAGGGCTTGACCTCCAAGGGCTCTCAATGGACCCACTGATTCTCTTGGTCATGGCTTCCTAGGGCACTGTCTGAGTCTTTCAGCCAGTGATAAAGACTAAACTGACCTCTGTCCAAATCAATGACCTTGCACATAAAGATGATAAATAGAAAACAAATGTCCTCTTATTTTAAAAAGGTGCACACAAGTGTCTTTGGGGTCTTTGCATAGTGCACAGGCTCTGTCTTTGACCATTCTTGGTCCTTTAGGGAAAAAATTTAAAAGATGAACTTCAAGAGAATGTCAATCATAGCTGAAATATATCCAGGAGGGAAGATTCAAAATGGAATTATTTACCCACTGTACTCTAATCCAAGGAAGGAGATACAAAATATATTATGGCGGTAACAACACCCCATAAAATACATGTCAAGAGAAGACACCGATTTATGTTACTACTGCTCTGGCTGTAAAGCTATTTCTTGAGGGACTGAGACACTTAAAATGTTGGAAAAACTTAAGATCCTAAATAAGCAAATTGTTTTAGCATTTCTGTTCCAAGCAATAACATTCAATGACTGCATGGAGATTCTTTTCAATAGAGATTTTATGGGAAAACTGTTACTGGAAATAAAAGGAATACCCGAGCCATAAACATGACGTAGCTCTTGTTGCACATGTTGGTGATGACATTGAATGAGATCTCCGTGCAAAATAAGAGTTATGATGTGTGGTGTCAGCATAATAAAATAAGACTTTACCCTCTTCAAGGTCAATCTCGAGCTTCATAAAGATGTACAGGATTTCATAGCCTGAAAACTATGTCAAAGGGACTGAGAACCAGATGGCAAGAGGTTTTTTTTTTTTAACAAAAGGAAAATAGAGCCTCATGGCCCCTACCTTAATTCAGTGCAGCATAAAATCATTGTTTTAAACTACCCATTTCAAGTCTTTTAAGGAATAAGTTCATAGACATAAATTCTCTTGAATAATGTGCCCATACAGGGAAAACCACTCATGCACATGAGAGCTGAGCTGTCAACTTGAACAGGCTCCATGGCTTCTTCTGTTTCTCTGTCAGTATGATCAACTTTATAGGGCCATTTATGTTACTTAAGCAGCTTTTAGCCTCCATTTACATTTTTCTACATTAGTACAAAAAAAGTAGGATGTAGGATTTTAAAATGGAGTGATCAGAGGTTAACTACAAATAAGACATCTCAGCTAAGAGAGTTCCTGGTTAGCCTTAAGACTTTGCTCCCACACTGCCTCCCCTGAAATCCTGTACCAGTCATTCATAAGCTATTATGACCTGAAACAAGGGCTTAACTGGAGGGTCAATTTTCTCATCTGTAAAATGGGGGAGCTAGGGAGCTAAGAGAACTGCTGCCATCAATCAACAATATAATGGATAAAAAAATTGGCAAGATAACTGATTCAATCTGTCCCCTATTTTTATACATTCCTTTACATAGATCATGCACTGTACTTTTCACTCCACAAAGTGTACATGTCAGAGTTTTTTGACATCTCCACTTACTGAAAGCCATGTTGCCATCCCCACACTCAGCTTTGGAACACTGCAGAGATCTGGTTTCACATGAAAACATCTTGGTTGTAAACAGGAGTTTATACACAGGTGACCTTAGCTCATATTCCAAACTAAATAGGAAGAGAAACATAATAAAAACAGTTAGGGACTAGCATCTAATCTTCCCTCCCAACCAGACCTCAAACTCCTTCTCCAGAGTCTAGCCTGGTGAGTCTCCCTAACCTCCCTATTCATGCACTCTCCCAACATGCTAGATGTAGCCTGGGTCTTTGCCCATATCCAGTGCCCCAGTGTAGTCTGACCATCCCAGCCTGCATTGTAGCCAACTTCTTGGCTTCCACCAGGACCCACAGTACCTGCAACCACTCATAGGTCCCTCCTGCTTCACAAGCAACACTGCCACCCACATAGGGTCCCCACTTCTTTCTCCAGGATCTAACCCACTGATTCTCTCTGATCTTCTCATCCAGACCTTCTTTTCAACATGATAGATATAGCCTGGGTGCCTAAATCTAGACTGGCCTCCCCCGACCGCACCACAATCAATCTCTAAGCTTCTGCCAGGACCCACTCTTATCTCCAAACAACAGCCCTGCTCACCTTACACCCAGCCTTTCCACCCAGCCAACCAGGATTTGACCAGAATTACATCCTTTACACTAACACTGTCCCCTCTTTCCACCTGAATTCATTCTACTCAAGCCCTTTCCAACTTCCAGGCCTAACCTACCTGCACCTTCTCTCTGCCTCAACCTAAGCTGTCCACATCAGACTGACAATAAGAAAAGAGGTTCACATGCCCAGGTCTCTTTACCAAAATACAAACAATGTGAAAGATCAAACCAGTATCTTCTCTCCAAAACCTATCATTTCTGCAAAAATGTTTACCAATGAATGTTACCTAAATAAACTCCAGGACACACAATTTAAAAGAACAACATTAAATTTCACAAAAGAATTCAAAGAGTTTAAAAACCCAAAAAGAAACAGCACAATGAAATTAAGTACAGGACCAAAGGAGAAAAAAAACAAACAATGACAAAAAACAAAACAGAAAACTACAACTATCACCACCACCATCAACAACAACAACAACAACAACAACAACAACAACAACAAAAAACCCATCTGAGTGATGCCCAAGAAAATATGAACATAAGGCTGATGAAAATGGTAAAGATAAACCTGGACCAAGAACAGAATTCAATCAGGGTTTAAAAAACAAAAAAACAAAAAAAACAAAAAAAACACTGAAAACCCTGAAGAGAGCTCATGATGAAAAGAAGATGGAATTGAAAAGCCCAGTAACTAAAAAAGTCTTGCACGGACTTGAAGGTAAAGTAGAGAATCCAGACCAAATAAGCAATGAATATGAAAAAAAATTTAAATCATAGGAAATGTGAGACACCATGGAATAAACAATTCTTTGACTTATGAGAATAGATGATGGAGAAGAATCCCAAGTCAATGGCATAGACTAGATCTTCAATAAGAACATAGAAGAAAACTTCCTCAGAATAAGGTAAACATGCAAGCCTACAGGTACAAGAAACAAAAATACAAAACACCAAATAGACTAGAGCAGAAAAGAAAATCCTCATGCTCATGGCCTATAATAGTTAAAATACTAAATATACACAACAAAGTGTATTGAAAGCTCCAAGAGAAAAAACGCAAGTCACTTATAAAGGAAAACCTATTAGAATAATGGGAAACTTTGAAAGCCAGAAAAGACTAGAGCAACTCCATGTCTTAAAAAACTGTGATGGCCAATCTAGACCAATATGTCCAGCAAAATCATCTGTCATAATTGAAAGAGAAAAACTATTCATAAAATAAACAACCTGAAAAATGCATATCCAACAACAATAATGAAAGAAAATACAGGAAGAAATATGCATGGTTGAAGAGAGGAATGAACATAGCAGAGAGATCATGTACAACAAGAGGAAGCCATGCTTATTAAAACACAAAGTGCCACTGAAGACACAAACAATAGTACCCCAAATCAAGAACAGAACAACCAAAATTAACACATACATCTCAATTATAACTTTAAATATAAATGGACTCCATTCTCCAATCAAAAAATACAGGCTGACTAAATAAGAAACAAAATCCATTTGCTTGTTGTCTACATGAAATACATCTCCGCTTTAAAGATTGATACCACTATGGAAGAAAAGTATTCCAATCAAATGGAAGCAGGAAGCATGCAGAAGTCACTGTGCTTGTATTTTCTTTAATAAACTTCAAAATAAAACTAATGAAAAGAGATCAAGGGGGACACTTAATTACAATTAAGCGAACAGTTGACAAAGAAGACATTAGGAAAACATATATGCAATAAATTCTAGTGCATTCAATATCATTTTAAAATGTACTACTATGTTTAAAGACATATTAAAATCAGTTCACTTAAAATGTATTACTAGGTTTAAGGACACATATTCCTTCTGGTCTCCATCTATGCTCAGAGCTAAGGCTGTACCACAGAGCTATGGTCCCAAATCCTGTGCTGAGAGAGTTGGTCTCCCAGAGTGCATTCAGTTTTGCTCCAATAACTGTCTAAAGAGGGACACAGGGCATAGGGGCTGCCAAGCAGCCTGAGACAGGGACCTTCCTGTCTGCATCTGTGCCCAGAGCTAAGGATGTCCCACAGCCCTCTGGACCCAAAACCTGCCTGGAGAGACCTGGTCTCCCAGGAGAGCTCTCAGTCCTAAGATCATAGGCTCACAGGCCAACAGGAGGGACAAGCTTCAGTCGGAGACGACAATTCCAACTAACACCAGGGATAACCAGATGTCGAGAGGCAAGTGCAAGAACTTAAGCAACAGAAACCACGGCTACTTGACATCATCAGAACTCAGTCCTCCCACCACAACACAACAGAAAAGCAACATTAGTTTTTAAAATCACATCTCATGATGATGATAGAGGATTTTAAGGACATAAATAACTCCCTAAAAGAAATACAGGAGAACACAGGTAAAAAAGTAGAAGTCATTAAAGAGGAAACACAAAAATTCTTTAAAGAATTACAGGAAAACAGAACCAAACAGGTGAAGGAATTGAACAAAATCATACAGGGTCTAAAAATGGAAATAGAAACAATAAAGGAACCACAAAGAGAGACAACCCTGGAAATAGAAAACCTAGGAAAGAGATCAGAAGTCATAGATGCAAGCATCACCAACAGAATACAAGAGACAGGGGCAGAAGATATCATAGAAAACTTTGACACGATAGTAAAACAAAAATAATGCAAAAAGCAAAATAGCTCCTAACCCAAAACATCCAGGAAATCCAGGATACAATGAGAAGACCAAACCTAAGGATAAGAGGTATAGAAGAAAACAAAGATTCCCAACTTAAAGGGGCAGTAAATATCTTCAACAAAATTATATATATACATAAAAAAAAACTCCTCTAACCTAAAGAAAGAGATGTCCATAGACATAGAAGAAGCTTACTTCAAAGAACTCCAAATAGATCGGAACAGAAAAAAAAAAAATTCTCCCATCACATAAGAGTCAAAATACCAAATGCACTAAACAAAGAAAGAATATTAAAATCAGTATGGGGCAGATCTTCCTGGCTGCTGAGGCCGTGGAGAGCTCATAGGCAACACCCCGCGAGCAAACTTGAGCCTGAGGACCACAGGTAAGACAAACTTTTCTGCTACAAACGACTTGCCTGGTGATCTTGGGTCACACAGAGGCGGAGTTCCTCTGGGGCCGGACACTTCCGGTGTTTGGCCAGAGTCCCGGACCAGCGGAGGATCCCTGCCTTCAGCAGCTCTCTGCTCCCCAGGCCCCTGGAGGGGGAGTTCTCGCCCGCCTGGTCGGGCGTGGGCACTCCTGAGGCAGCAGAGCGGAGGGAGACCACCAACGCTGCCCACCCCTGCCCACATCCCTGGCCCAGGAGGAAACTGTACACGGCCTCTGGGTACCCAGAGGAGGGCCCAGGAGCAGCAGATCCACTCGCCTGAGACACCGCACCTGAAGGACCGACGGATAAACAGTACTCTGCACCCAAATCCCGTGGGAGGGAGAGCTAAACCTTCAGAGAGGCGGACACGCCTGGGAAACCAGAAGAGACTGCACGCTGCACACAGTACTGACCCCAGAGGAAAACAAAAGCTATCTGGAACCCTGGTGCACAGAACCTCCCGGAAGGCGAGATCTTCCTGGCTGCTGAGGCCGTGGAGAGCTCATAGGCAACACCCCTCTAGCAAACTTGAGCCTGGGGACCACAGGTAAGACAAACTTTTCTGCTACAAACGACTTGCCTGGTGAACTCAAGACACAGGCTCACAGGAACAGCTGAAGACCTGTAGAGAGGAAAAACTACGCGCCCGAAAGCAGAACACTCTGTCCCCATAACTGGCTGAAAGAAAACAGGAAAACAGGTCTACAGCACTCCTGAAACACAGGCTTATAAGACAGTCTAGCCACTGTCAGAAATAGCAGAACAAAGTAACACTAGAGATAATCTGATGGCGAGAGGCAAGCGCAGGTACCCAAGCAACAGAAACCAAGACTACATGGCATCATCGGAGCCCAATTCTCCCACCAAAGCAAACACGGAATATCCAAACACACCAGAAAAGCAAGATCTAGTTTCAAAATCATATTTGATCATGATGTTGGAGGACTTCAAGAAAGACATGAAGAACTCCCTTAGAGAAACACAGGAAAACATAAACAAACAAGTAGAAGCCTACAGAGAGGAATCACAAAAATTCCTAAAAGAATTCCAGGAAAACATAAATAAACAAGTAGAAGCCCATAGAGAGGAGTCACAAAAATCCCTGAAAGAATTCCAGGAAAACACAATCAAACAGTTGAAGGAATTAAAAATGGAAATAGAAGCAATCAAGAAAGAACACATGGAAACAACCCTGGATATAGAAAACCAAAAGAAGAGACAAGGAGCTGTAGATACAAGCATCACCAACAGAATACAAGAGATGGAAGAGAGAATCTCAGGAGCAGAAGATTCCATAGAAATCATTGACTCAACTGTCAAAGATAATGTAAATCGGAAAAAGCTACTGGTCCAAAACATACAGGAAATCCAGGACTCAATGAGAAGATCAAACCTAAGGATAATAGGTATAGAAGAGAGTGAAGACTCCCAGCTCAAAGGACCAGTACATATCTTCAACAAAATCATAGAAGAAAACTTCCCTAACCTAAAAAAAGAGATACCCATAGGCATAAAAGAAGCCTACAGAACTCCAAATAGATTGGACAAGAAAAGAAACACCTCCCGTCACATAATAGTCAAAACACCAAACGCACAAAATAAAGAAAGAATATTAAAAGCAGTAAGGAAAAAGGTCAAGTAACATATAAAGGCAGACCTATCAGAATCACACCAGACTTTCGCCAGAAACTATGAAGGCCAGAAGATCCTGGACTGATGTCATACAGACCCTAAGAGAACACAAATGCCAGCCCAGGCTACTGTATCCTGCAAAACTCTCAATCAACATAGATGGAGAAACCAAGATATTCCATGACAAAACCAAATTTACACAATATCTTTCTACAAATCCAGCACTACAAAGGATAATAAATGGTAAAGCCCAACATAAGGAGGCAAGCTATACCCTAGAAGAAGCAAGAAACTAATCGCCTTGGCAACAAAACAAAGAGAAGAAAAGCACACAAACATAACCTCACATCCAAATATGAATACAACAGGAAGCAATAATCACTATTCCTTAATATCTCTCAACATCAATGGCCTCAACTCCCCAATAAAAAGACATAGATTAACAAACTGGATACAACGAGGACCCTGCATTCTGCTGCATACAGAAAACACCTCAGAGACAAAGACAGACACTACCTCAGAGTGAAAGGCTGGAAAACAACTTCAAGCAAATGGTGGGAAGAAGCAAGCTGGAGTAGCCATTCTAATATCAGATAAAATCAATTTTCAACTAAAAGTCATCAAAAAAGATAAGGAAGGACACTTCATATTCATCAAAGGAAAAATCCACCAAGATGAACTCTCAATCCTAAATATCTATGCCCCAAATACAAGGGCACCTACATACGTAAAAGAAACCTTACTAAAGCTCAAAACACACATTACACCTCACACAATAATAGTAGGAGATTTCAACACCCCACTATCATCAATGGACAGATCATGGAAACAGAAATTAAACAGAGACGTAGACAGACTAAGAGAAGTCATGAGCCAAATGGACTTAACAGATATTTATAGAACATTCTATCCTAAAGCAAAAGGATATACCTTCTTCTCAGCTCCTCATGGTACTTTCTCCAAAATTGACCATATAATTGGTCAAAAAATGGGCCTCAACAGGTACAGAAAGATAGAAATAATCCCATGCGTCCTATCCGACCACCACGGACTAAAACTGGTCTTCAATAACAATAAGGGAAGAATGCCCACATATACGTGGAAATTGAACAATGCTCTACTCAATGATAACCTGGTCAAGGAAGAAATAAAGAAAGAAATTAAAGACTTTTTAGAATTTAATGAAAATGAAGATACAACATACCCAAACTTATGGGACAGAATGAGAGCTGTGCTAAGAGGAAAACTCATAGCGCTGAGTACCTGCAGAAAGAAACAGGAAAGAGCATATGTCAGCAGCTTGACAGCACACCTAAAAGCTCTAGAACAAAAAGAAGCAAATACACCCAGGAGGAGTAGAAGGCAGGAAATAATCAAACTCAGAGCCGAAATCAACCAAGTAGAAACAAAAAGGACCATAGAAAGAATCAACAAAACCAAAAGTTGGTTCTTTGAGAAAATCAACAAGATAGATAAACCCTTAGCCAGACTAACGAGAGGACACAGAGAGTGTGTCCAAATTAACAAAATCAGAAATGAAAAGGGAGACATAACTACAGATTCAGAGGAAATTCAAAAAATCATCAGATCTTACTATAAAAGCCTATATTCAACAAAACTTGAAAATCTGCAGGAAATGGACAATTTCCTAGACAGATACCAGGTACCGAAGTTAAATCAGGAACAGATAAACCAGTTAAACAACCCCATAACTCCCTAAGGAAATAGAAGCAGTCATTAAAGGTCTCCCAACCAAAAGAGCCCAGGTCCAGACGCGTCTAGTGCAGAATTCTATCAGACCTTCATAGAAGACCTCGTACCAATATTATCCAAACTATTCCACAAAATTGAAACAGATGGAGCACTACCGAATTCCTTCTATGAAGCCACAATTACTCTTATACCTAAACCACACAAAGACCCAACAAAGAAAGAGAACTTCAGACCAATTTCCCTTATGAATATCGATGCAAAAATACTCAATAAAATTCTGGCAAACCGAATCCAAGAGCACATCAAAACAATCATTCACCATGATCAAGTAGGCTTCATCCCAGGCATGCAGGGATGGTTTAATATACGGAAAACCATCAACGTGATCCATTATATAAACAAACTGAAAGAACAAAACCACATGATCATTTCATTAGATGCTGAGAAAGCATTTGACAAAATTCTACACCCCTTCATGATAAAAGTCCTGGAAAGAATAGGAATTCAAGGCCCATACCTAAACATAGTAAAAGCCATATACAGCAAACCAGTTGCTAACATTAAACTAAATGGAGAGAAACTTGAAGCAATCCCACTAAAATCAGGGACTAGACAAGGCTGCCCACTCTCTCCCTACTTATTCAATATAGTTCTTGAAGTTCTAGCCAGAGCAATCAGACAACAAAAAGGAGGTCAAGGGATACAGATCGAAAGAAGAAGTCAAAATATCACTATTTGCAGATGATATGATAGTATATTTAAGTGATCCCAAAAGTTCCACCAGAGAACTACTAAAGCTGATAAACAACTTCAGCAAAGTGGCTGGGTATAAAATTAACTCAAATAAATCAGTAGCCTTCCTCTACACAAAAAGAGAAACAGGCCGAGAAAGAAATTAGGGAAATGACACCCTTCATAATAGATCCAAATAATATAAAGTACCTCGGTGTGACTTTAACCAAGCAAAGGAAAGATCTGTACAATAAGAACTTCAAGACTCTGAAGAAAGAAATTGAAGAAGATCTCAGAAGATGGAAAGATCTCCCATGCTCATGGATTGGCAGGATTAATATAGTAAAAAAATGGCCATTCTACCAAAAAGCGATCTACAGATTCAATGCAATCCCCATCAAAATACCAATCCAATTCTTCAAAGAGTTAGACAGAACAATTTGCAAATTCATCTGGAATAACAAAAACCCAGGATAGCTAAAACTATCCTCAACAATAAAAAGGACTTCAGGGAATCACTATCCCAGATCTCAAGCAGTATTACAGAGCAATAGTGATAAAACTGCATGGTATTGGTACAGAGACAGACAGATAGACCAATGGAACAGAATTGAAGACCCAGAAATGAACCCACACACCTATGGGCACTTGATTTTTTGACAAAGGAGCCAAAACCATCCAATGGAAAAAGATAGCATTTTCAGCAAATGGTGCTGGTTCAACTGGAGGTCAACATGTAGAAGAATGCAGATCGATCCATGCTTATCACCCTGTACAAAGCTTAAGTCCAAGTGGATCAAGGACCTCCACATCAAACCAGATACACTCAAACTAATAGAAGAAAAACTAGGGAAGCATTTGGAACACATGGGCACTGGAAAAAATTTCCTGAACAAAACACCAATGGCTTATGCTTTAAGATCAAGAATCGACAAATGGGATCTCATAAAACTGCAAAGCTTCTGTAAGGCAAAGGACACTGTGGTTAGGACAAAACGACAACCAACTGATTGGGAAAAGATCTTTACCAATCCTACAACAGATAGAGGACTTATATCCAAAATATACAAAGAACTCAAGAAGTTAGACCGCAGGGAGACAAATAACCCTATTAAAAAATGGGGTTCAGAGCTAAACAAAGAATTCACAGCTGAGGAATACCGAATGGCCGAGAAACACCTAAAGAAATGTTCAACATCGTTAGTCATAAAGGAAATGCAAATCAAAACAACCCTGAGATTTCACCTCACACCAGTGAGAATGGCTAAGATCAAAACTCAGGTGACAGCAAATGCTGGCGAGGATGTGGAGAAAGGGAACACTCCTCCATTGTTGGTGGGGTTGCAGACTGCTACAACCATTCTGGAAATCAGTCTGGAGGTTCCTCAGAAAATTGGACATTGAACTGCCTGAGGATCCAGCTATACCTCTCCTGGACATATACCCAAAAGATGCCCCAACATATAAAAAAGACACGTGCTCCACTATGTTCATCGCAGCCTTATTTATAATAGCCAGAAGCTGGAAAGAACCCAGATGCCCTTCAACAGAGGAATGGATACAGAAAATGTGGTACATCTACACAATGGAATATTACTCAGCTATCAAAAACAATGACTTTATGAAATTGTAGGCAAATGGTTGGAACTGGAAAATATCATCCTGAGTGAGCTAACCCAATCACAGAAAGACATACATGGTATGTACTCATTGATAAGTGGCTATGGCGAAATGCTCGAATTACCCTAGGTGCCTAGAACAAATGAAACTCAAGACGGATGATCAAAAAGTGAATGCAGATCGCTCCTGAGAGACACAGCCAGAATACAGCAAATACAGAGGCGTATGCCAGCAGGAAACCACTGAACTGAGAACAGGACCCCCGTTGAAGGAATCAGAGAAAGAACTGGAAGAGTTTGAAGGAGCTCGAGACCCCATATGTACAGCAATGCCAACCAAACAGAGCTTCCAGGGACTAAGCCACTACCCAAAGACTATACAAAGACTGACCCTGGACTCTGACCTCATAGGTAACAATGAATATCCTAGTAAGAGCACCAGTGGAAGGGGAAGCCCTGGGTCCTGCTAAGACTGAACCCCAGTGAACTAGATTGTTGGGGGGGGCAGCAAGGGGGAGGATGGGAGGAACACCCATAAAGAAGGGAGGTGGGAGGGGATGTTTGCCCGGAAACCGGGAAAGGAATAACACTCGAAATGTATATAAGAAATACTCAAGTTAATAATAATAAAAAATATAAAAAAATAAAAAAAATGGGGTTCAGAGCTAAACAGAGAATTCACAGCTGAGGAATGCGGAATGGCTGAGAAACACCTAAAGAAATGTTCAACATCGTTAGTCATTAGGGAAATGCAAATCAAAACAACCCTGAGATTTCACCTCACACCAGTGAGAATGGCTAAGATCAAAAACTCAGGTGACAGCAAATGCTGGCGAGGATGTGGAGAAAGGGGAACACTCCTCCATTGTTGGTGGGGTTGCAGACTGCTACAACCATTCTGGAAATCAGTCTGGAGGTTCCTCAGAAAATTGGACATTGAACTGCCTGAGGATCCAGCTATACCTCTCCTGGGCATATACCCAAAAGATGCCCCAACATATAAAAAAGACATGTGCTCCACTATGTTCATCGCAGCCTTATTTATAATAGCCAGAAGCTGGAAACAACCCAGATGCCCTTCAACAGAGGAATGGATACAGAAAATGTGGTACATCTACACAATGGAATATTACTCAGCTATCAAAAACAATGACTTTGTGAAATTCGTAGGCAAATGGTTGGAACTGGAAACTATCATCCTGAGTGAGCTAACCCAATCACAGAAAGACATACATGGTATGTACTCATTGATAAGTGGCTATTAGCCCAAATGCTTGAATTACCCTAGATGCCTAGAACAAATGAAACTCAAGACGGATGATCAAAATGTGAATGCAGATCGCTCCTGAGAGACACAGCCAGAATACAGCAAATACAGAGGCGAATGCCAGCAGCAAACCACTGAACTGAGAACAGGACCCCTGTTGAAGGAATCAGAGAAAGACCTGGAAGAGCTTGAAGGAGCTCGAGACCCCATATGTACAGCAATGCCAACCAACCAGAGCTTCCAGGGACTAAGCCACTACCCAAAGACTATACATGGACTGACCCTGGACTCTGACCTCGTGGGTTGCAATGAATATCCTAGTAAGAGCACCAGTGGAAGGGGAAGCCCTGGGTCCTGCTAAGACTGAACCCCTAGTGAACTAGACTGTTGGGGAGGGCAGCAATGGGGGGAGGGTTGGGAGGGGAACACCCATAAGGAAAGGGAGGGGGGAGGGGGATGTTTGCCCGGAAACCGGGAAAGGGAATAACACTCGAAATGTATATAAGAAATACTCAAGTTAATAATAATAAAAAAAAAATCAGTATGGAAAAAAAGTTAAGTAACATATAAAGACAGACCTATCAGAATTACACCTGACTTATCAACAGAGACTATGAAAGTTAGAAGATCCTAGGCAGATGTCATACAGACACAAAGAGAACACAAATACCAGCTGAGGCTACTATACCCAGCAAAACTCTCAGTTACCATGGATAGAGAATCAAGATATTCCATGACAAAACCAAATTAACACAATGTCTTTCCACAAATCCAGTCTTACAAACAATAATAGAAAACTCCAACACAAGGAGGGAAACTGCACCCTAGAAAAAGGAAGAAAGCAATCCTCTTGCAACAAAAGCAAAAGAATATAGCCACACAAACATAATTCCACCTCTAACAAAAATAACAGGAAACAACAATCAGTATTCCTTTATATCTCTTAACACCAATGGACTCAATTCCCCAATAAAAAGATGTAAACTAACATACTGAATATGTAAACAGGACCCAGCATTTGCTGCATACAGGCAATGCACCTCATTGACAAAGAGAGATACTACCTCGGAATAAAAGGCTGGAAAAAAATTCCAAGCAAATGGTCCCAAGAAATGAGATGGAGTAGTCAATCTAATATCAAATAAAATTGACTTTCAACCAAAAGTTATAAAAAAAAGATAAGGAATCACACTTTATATTCATCAAAGGAAAAATCTACCAAGATAAACTCTCAACTCTAAATATCTATACTCCAAATGCAAGGGCACCCACATTAATAAATGAAACTTTACTAAAGTTCAAAACATACATTGTACCATACACAGTAATAGTGGGAGACTTCCATACACCACTCTCATCAATGGACAAATCATGGAAACAGAAACTAAACAGAGAAACTAACAGAAGTTATGAACCAAATGGATTTAACAGATATCTATAGAACATTTCATTATAAAAAATATATAACTTTTTCTCAGCACCTCATGATTCTTTCTCCAAAATTGACCATATAATTAGTCATAAAACAGGTCTCAACACATACAAGAAGATTGAAATAATCCCATGCATTCTATCAGATCACCATGGACTAAGGCTGGTTTTCAATAATGATAAAAACATAAAGGCCAGGTACACATGGAAGCTGAACAATGATCTATTCAATGATAACTTAGTCAAGGAAGAAATAAAGAAATTAAAGACCTTTTAGAATTTAATGAAAACAAAGGCACAACATACCCAGTCTTATGGGACACAATGAAAGCAGTGCTAAGAGAAAAACTCATGGCTCTGAGGGCCTCCAAAAAGAAACTGGAGTGCTCATACACAAACAATTTGACAGCACACCTGAAAGCTCTAGAACAAAAAGAAGCAAATACATCCAAGAGGAGTAGATGGCAGGAAATAATCAAACTCAGGGCTGAAACCAACCAAGTAGAAACAAAAAGAACTATACAAAGAATCAACAAAATCAGAAGCTGGTTCTTTGATAAAATCAACAAGATAGATAAACCCTTAGCCAGATTAACCAGAGGGCACAATGACACTATCCAAATTAACAGAATCAGAAATGAAAGAGGAGACCTAACGACAGAAACTTAGGACATTTTAAAAAAATTATCAGATCATACTGAAAAAACATACTCAACAAAACAGGAAAATATGGATGAAATGGACAATTTTCTACACAGATACCAGGTTCCAAAGTTAAGACAGGATCAGATAAACCATCAAAACAGTCCAGTAATCCCTAAAGAAATAGAAGCAGTCATTAAGAGTCTTTCAACCAAAAAAATCCCAGGACCAGATAGGTGTAGTGCAGAATTCTAGTTAGACTTTCAAAGAAGACCTAATACCAATACTCTTCAAAGTATTCCACAAAATAGAAACAGAAGGAACACTACTCAATTTGTTCTTTGAAGCCACAATTATGCTTATACCTAAACCACACAAAGATCCTACAGAGAAAGAGAATTTCAGACCTATTTCCTTCATAAATATTGACACAAAAATGCTCAAAAAATTCTCAGAAACTGAATCCAAGAACACATCAAAATGATTATTCACCATGATCAAGTATGCTTCATCCCAGGAATGCATGGATGGTTCAATATATGAAAATCCATCAATGTAATCCACTATATAAACAAAACTAAAGAAAAAAAATATGATCATCTCATTAGATGCTAAGAAAGCATTTGACAAAATTCAATACCCCTTCATGATAAAAGTGTTGGAAAGATAAAGAACTCAAGGCCCCTAAACATAGTAAAAGTAATATATAGCAAACCAGTAGGCAACATCAAACTAAATGGAGAGAAACTTGAAGCAATCCCATTAAAATCAGGGTCTAGACAAGGCTACCCACTCTCTCCCTACCTATTCAATATAGTACTTGAAGTCCTAGCCAGAGCAATTAGACAACGAAAAGAAGTCAAAGGGATACAAATTGGAAAGAAATAAGTCAAAATCTCACTATTTGCAGATGATATGATAGTATACTTAAGTGGCCCCAAAAATTTCACCAGAGAATTCCTACACCTGATAAACAACTTCAACAAAGTGGGTGGATGTAAAATTAACTCAAACAAATCAGTAGCCGCCATCTACTCAAAGGATAAACAGGCTGAGAAGGAAATTAGGGAAATGAAACCCTTCCCAATATTCACAAATAATATAAAATATCTCTCTGTGACTCTAACAAAGCAAGTGGAAAATGTGTATGACAAGAACTTCAAGTGTTTGAAGAAAGAATTCAAAGGTCTCAGGAAATAAAAATATCACCGGTTGGCAGGATTAATATAGTAAGAATGTCTATCTTTCTGAAAGCAATCTACAGATTCAGTGCAACTGCCATCAAAATTCCAACTCAATTCTTCACAGAGTTAAAAAGCACGATTTGAAAATTCATTTGGAATAACAAAAAACCCAGGATAGTGAAAACTATTCTCAACAATAAAAGTACTTCTGGGGGAATCACTATCCCTGAACTCAAGCTGTATTACAGAGCAATAGTGATAAAAACCACATGGTTTTGGTACAGAGACAGGCAGGTAGATTCATGGAATATAATTGAAGATTATAAATGAACCCACACTCTTACGGTCACTTGATCTTTGACAAAGGAGCTAAAACCATCCAGTGGGAAAAGAGCATTTTCAACAAATGGTGCTGGTTAAATTGGAGATCAGCATGTAGGAGAATGCAAATTGACCCATTCTTATCTCCTTGTACAAAGCTCAAGTCCAAGTGGATCAAAGACTTCCATATAAAACCAGATACACTGAAACTAATAGAAGAGAAAATGGGGAAGGGCCTTGAACATACAGACACAAGGAAATTTTTCTGAACAGAACACCAATGGCTTATGCTCTAAGATCAAGAATCGACAAATGGGATCTCATAAAGCTGCAAGGCTTCTATAAGGCAAAGGACACTGTCAATAGAACAAAATGGCAACCAACAGATTGGGAAAAGATCTTTATCAATCTAATAGAGGGCTAATATCTAATATATACAAGGACCTAAATAAATTAGACTCCAGAAAGTAAAATAACCCTATGAAAAATGGGGTACAGAGCTGAACAAAGAATTCTCAACTGAGGAATACTGAATGGTTGAGAAGCACTTAAAGAAATGTTCAACAACCTTAATCATCAGGGAAATGCAAATCAAAACAAGTCTGAGATTCCACCTCACACCAGTCAGAATAGCTAAGATCAAAAAAGCAGGTGACAGCAGATGCTGGAGAGGATGTGGAGAAAAATGAACACTCCTCCATTGTTGGTGGGATCACAAGCTGGTGCAACCACTCTGGAAGGCAGTCTGTCAGGTCCTCAGAAAAATTGGACATAGTCCTACCTGAGGACTAAGCCATACCACTCCTGGGCATATACCCAAATGCTGCTACAATATATAACAAGGACACATGCACTACTATGTTCATAGCAGCCTTACTTATAATAGCCAGAAGCTGGAAAGAACTCAGATGTCCTTCAACAGAGAAATGGATGCAGAAATGGATGGTACATTTACACAATGGAGTACTACTCAGGTTTTAAAAACAATGAGTTTGTGAAATTCTTAGGCAAATGGATGGATCTAGAAAATATTGTCCTGAGTGAGGTAACCCAGTCACAAAAGAATACACATGGTATACACTCACTGATAAGTGGATATTAGTCCAAAAGCTTGGAATATCCAAGATACAATTCAAAGACCACATGAAGCTCAAGAAGACCAAAATTTGGATGCTTCAGTCCTTCTTAGAAGGGGTTGCAAAATACTCAGGGGAGGAAATATAGGGACAATGAGTGGAGCAGAGACAGAAGGAAAGGCCATCCAGAGATTGCTCCACCTGGGGGATCCACCAAACCCAGTCACTACTGCTGATGCCAAGAAGTGCTTGCTGACAGAAGCCTGACATGGATGTCTCCTGAGAGGCTCTGCCGGAGCCTTATAGATTAAGATGCTTTTAGCTAACCATCAGACTGAGCATGGGTACCGAAGTGAAGGAGTTAGAGAAAGGACTGAAGGAACTGAAGGGGTTTGCAAAGTAGAGAACAACAATATCAACTAACCTGACCTCCCAGAGCTCTAAGGAACTAAATCACCAACCAAAGAGTATACATGGGAGGTCACCCATGGCTCCAGCTACATATGTAGCAGAGGATGGCATTGTCAGGCATCAATAGAAGGAGAAGCCCTTTGTCCTTTGAAGGCTCTTTTCCCCAAAGTAGGGGAATGCCAGGGTGTTGAGGTAGGAGTGGGTGGGTGGGAGGGGAACATCCTCGTACTATTAAGGGGAGGAGGGATGGGATAGGGGATAACATTTGGAATGTAAATACATAAACTACCCAGTAAAATATTAAACCAAGAAGTCAAGAATCTATAAAATCCCCCAACTACAGAAAATATTGAATAGTAAATAAAAAACCTCTAGCTTAAAAGATTGGCCAGATGAATTCACAGAATTCTACCAGACACTCAAAGAGGACCACCAGCCCTTAAACTATTAATAAACAACATCAACAATGAGAAAAAACAGAGACATGCTATCAAACTCCTTCTATAAAGCTGATATCACTCCAATACCAAAACCAGGCAAAGATACTAGACAGACAGACAGACAGACAGACAGACAGATAGATAGATAGATAGATGACAGACAGACAGACAGATAGATGAAAGAAAGAAAGAAAGAAAGAAAGAAAGAAAGAAAGAAAGAAAGAAAGAAAGAAAGAAAGAAAAGAAAGAAAGAAAGGTAGGTAGATAGATCTACGGACCTTCTTAGTGTTTCTACTGCTGCATCAAAAACACCATGACCAAAAAAAGCAAGTTGGGGAAGAATGGGTTTATTTGGGTTTATTTGGTTTACCCTTCTATACTGCTATTCCTCCTTGAAGGAAGTCAGGACAGGAACTCAAATAAGCAGGAACCTAGAGGCAGGAGTTGATGGAGGCAGCAGAGGCTC
The DNA here is from genome assembly GCF_011064425.1 of Rattus rattus. NCBI lineage: Eukaryota > Metazoa > Chordata > Mammalia > Rodentia > Muridae > Rattus > Rattus rattus. Next base: position 148,625,613 of record NC_046154.1, on the reverse strand, counting down.
TCTCTCTCTCTCTCTCTCTCTCTCTCTCTCTCTCTCTCTCTCTCTGTGTGTGTGTGTGTGTGTGTGTGTGTGTGTGTGTGTGTGTGTGTGTGTTTGAGGGGCGCTGTTTACTGCCTTGTTTTCCATAGCCTGCTCTGCCTGCTTTCTTATAGAACCCAGGACTACTACCTACCCAGGGATATCACCAACTACAATGGACTGGGCCCTCCCCAGTCAATCATTATGAAAATGCCTTACAGTTATATCTTATGCAGACATTTTTCACCATTAAGCTTCCCTCCTTTCAGATAATTCTTGTTTGTCAGGCTGACATAAGACTAGCCAGTACAACTGACCTCTTGTTACCTTGACACACAAGCACATCACTATTAAGCCACACTTTTCCTTTCTTATTCATCCACAAGATCTCATATTAAAAGTAGATAACTTTAAAAGTCCCACAATCTTTACAAATTCAAACACATTAAAATTTCAGTCTCTTTAAAGTATATAATCTTGAGTTGAGTGATACTTTAATCTCAGCACTAGCAAGGCACAAGCAGGCAGATCTCTGAGATCTCTAGGCCAGCCTAGTCTACAGAGTGAGTTCCAGGAAAGCCAGAGCTACACAGAGAAACCCTATCTCAAAACAAAACAAAACAAAAACAAATAAGGCTAGGGAATGGTGGCATCCACATATATCTTTAATCTCAGCACTTGGGAAGCAGAGGCAGGCAGATCACTATGAGTTCAAGGCTGACCTTGAACAGAGTCTACAGAATATACAGTCTACAGAGTGAAATCTAGGACATCCAAAGCCACATGGAGAAACCCTGTCTTGAAAAACCAAAGAAAGAAAGAAAGAGAGAAAGAGAGGAAGAGAGAGAGGGGGGGAGGGAGGGAGGGAAGGAGGGAGGAAGGGAAAGAGCAAAGAAAAAAAAGAAAGAAAGAAAGAAAGGAAGGAAAGAAGGAAGGAAGGAAGGAAGGAAGGAGGGACGGAGGGGAGGAAGGATTTTATTTCTATAAAAATAAAATTGCTTTTTAAAATTCAAAGTCTTTCAACTGTGAAATTTTGAGTCTTTTGTGAAACTCAAAATTAAATTAAATAGCTTCTTCAAAAGGGAAGAACCAGGGCACAGTTATATCTGAACCAAGCAAAACCAAACCCCAACAATATGAACAACTCAATGCCCAAATATATGGGATTCACTCATGATGTTCCAAGATCCTTCAGGGAGCTTGGGTCCTTTTCTACTTCTACCCTCTGCAGCACTCAGGGTCGTCTGGGCTCCAGCTGGCTCCATTCCACTGCTGCTGATCTTGGTGGTCATCTCATGACACTGGCATCTCCAAAACTGCTGGGGTCTTCTGCAACGGTGCTGTCCTTTCTCCAACAGTCTCTTTTCATAGAGCCAAACCTCAACTCGGCACTGGTCTTTCAACTACTGCTGAGGCTGCAGGCTCACCAGTGCCCTCTCTCAGTGCCAATCTTCAGCTTCTTTCTATGACCCCTAAAACCAGGACTACCAGGGTGACTATTATACTACCAAGCTCAGCTGCCAGCACAAAGTAAAACAACCTTGGTCACTTTTGGAACACAGATTCCCTGTGCTCTCAGGAAACACTCACCAGAAGATTAGACCTAGTGATTGATGCTGGTTTCTTCTTAATTTTTAACTTTCTGATTTTTTAGCTCCAGCTGACAATTAACATAAAGGTTCATTTGAGTGGTATCAGTCTCTTGCTAATCACATGACTCTTCAGCCCCAGCTGACCAAAATGACAGAATCATAGTTGAAAATAGAAAATGGCCCTGAGAGAATCTATAAATTTCCTTCTAAAACTTCCCAAGCGTGGCCTCCATCTTCTGCACTGTTCTCAACATCACTATCTTCTAAGCTCCTACAAAAACAGCTCTCTGAGATTTCAACACACAATGGCTTTTCTAGTCCAAAGTTTCAAAGTCCTTTCACAGTCTTCTCCAAAACAGTCAGGTCTATCACAATACCTCACTCGGCTGGTATCAACTTGTCTTGGGGTTTCTATTGCTGCTTCAAAAACATGACCAAACACCAAGCTGGGGAGAAGGGCTCACTTGGCTTACACTTCCATATTGTTGTTCATTATCAACGGAAATCAGGACAGGAACTCAAACAGAGCAGGGACCTGGAGACAGGAGCTGATGAAGAGGCCATGGAGGGGTGCTGCTTACTGGCTTGTTCTCTATGACTTGCTCAGTCTGCTTTCTCATAGAATCAAGGACCACCTGCTCAGGAATGGCATCACCCACAATGGTTTTGTCCTATCAATCACTAATTAAGAAAATACTTTATAGCTAAATCTTTTTAAAATTATTTATGTACTTTGCATTCTGGTTCCCCTCTCTCCTGTCTTCCCAACCCCTCCCATTTACCTCCCTTCCCTCTACCCATCTACTGCTCCTCCTCTTCTCAAAAAAGTGAGGTCTCCCATGGATATCAATCAACCAACCTTGGCATATCAAGTTGTAGTAAGACTAGGTGCCTCTTCATGTACTGAGGCCAGACAAGGTAGCCCAGTAGTGGGAAAAGGATCCAAAGGCTGCAATGTAGTCAGAGACAGTCCCTGCTCCTGCTTTAGAAATTCTACAGGAAGACCCACCTCTACAGCTATTACATATGTGAAAAGGGCCTAGTGCTGTCCCATGCATGCTTTCTGGTTGACAGTTCATTCTCTATGTGCCACTATGGGCCCAGGTTAGTTGATGCTGTGGGTTTTCTTATGGTGTTCTTGACTGCTCTGGCTCCTTCAATCCTTCCTCCCCCTCTTCCACAGGATTCCCCAAGCTCCATTTAATGTTCTGCTGTGGGTCTTTGCATCAGTTTTCATCAGTTGCTGTATGAAACTTCTATGACAACAGTTATGCTAGGCTGTTGTCTGCAAATATAGCAAAATGTCATTAATAGTGTCAGGGGTGGTCTTTCTCTCAGTGGGATGAGTCTCAAGCTGGTCCAGTCATTTGTTGTTGCTTCCCTCAAATTCTGCTCCATCTTTTATCCCTGAACATCTTGTAGGCAGGACACATTGTGGGTCTAGGGTCTTTTGGCATTGGAAGTCTTGCTTGGTTTCAGGAAGTGGCTAGATCAGGTTCCATATCCCTGACTGCTATGAGTCTTAGCTAGAACTACCCTCATAGATTCCTGTTAGTTTCCATTGTCCAAGATGTCTAGCTCATCACAGAGATTTCCCCCCCAAATCCAATTGTCTCTTCCAGTACTCTCCCCCTGTTCCCATCCCCACTCATTCCCCACCCAGTTTCCTCCCTCCATCCATCCCCAATGTCTAATCTATTTCCCCTTCTTAGTGAGATTTAAGCATCCGACCTTGGGCACTCCTTGTTACTTGGATTTCTGTGTCTGTGGTTTGTAGCATGGTTATCCTGTACTTTATGGCTAATATCTGTGTGTCTCCCTTCTCCCTAGGAACATTGGCCACTGGTCCAGTCAATGCACAGGGTTTCAAAATGTTGACACATTTCAGGTTCAGCTTTGGGGAGACAGATTGCCTTTATTTGGTATGAATCAAGGGTTATATCATTTTGGAGAAGAAAGTAGGAATATCTAGAGTGGGCCAAGGTCATTGGCTAAAGGGTTAGGTACTGAGATGCCTCATTAGCCATTAGTGTGCAGTGAGGCATTCCAGGTACTTGCTAAACTGGTTCTTATCAGGAGAAAGGAGCCTGAGCCTGTAATCTAACCAAGGCTACATGCATTCAGCAGGTAGAGGGTAGAGGAGTTTTGAGTTCCCCAGAAAATGTCACAGGAGAATCCCTGCTGGTAAAGGGAGTCTGCCATTTTGCATGGAGTTCAGGGCTTTCTGGTAAAGTTAGTCTTCAACCCTAATTAACAGAATTTCTCCAGAAATATACTCTTATAATTTAGTACATATCATGTTTGTCTTTTGGGATCTGGGTTACTTTATTCATGATGATTTTTTTCTAGTCCAACCATTTGCCTGCAAATTGCCTGTTGTCATTTATTACTTTTAACAGCTGAATATACTCTGTGTAATTACTGCTGTGTAAATGTACCACAATTTCTTTATCCATTCTTCAGTTGAGGGACACCTAGGTTGTTTCCAGTTTCTGACTATTATGAATAAAGTTGCTATGGACATAGTTGAGTAAGTTTCCTTGTGTTATGGTAGAGTATCCTTTTGACATATGCACAGGAGTGGTATAGTGAGTCTTGAGGTAGAACTATTGGCAATTTTCTGAGAAACCACCAAATTGATTTCCATAGTGCTTGTACACGTTTGAACCCCTATCAGCAATGAAGGAGTGTCCCTTTCCTTGTTCCACATCCTCTCCAGCATGAGCTGTCACTTGAGTTTTTGATCTTAGCAATTCTGATGTAAGATGGAGGCTCAGAATCATTTTGATTTATATTTCCCTGATGACTGAGGATGTTGAATATTTCTTTAGGTACTTCTTGGCCATTAAAGATTCCTCTGCCAAGAATTCTGTTTAGATCTGTACCCCACTTTTAATTGGGTTATTTGATTTGCTGAGGTCTAAGGTTTTTTTTGGGGGGGCGGGGTTGAGCTCTTTATATATTTAAGATATCTTTGTCACATAGAGTCAGTGAAAATCTTTTCCCATTGTGTATGCTGCCATTTTGGTTTTTTTATGGTGTCCTTCACCTTTTTAGCTTTGTGAGGTCCCATTTATTAATAGCTATCTTAGTGCCTGAGCTGTTGCTGTTCTGTTAAGGAGGGTGTCTCCTGAGAGAATTTGTTCAAGGCTATTCTCCACCTTCTCTTCTATAGTTCCAGTGTATCTGGATTGGTGTTAACGTCTTTATCCTTTTGGACTTGAGTTTAGTACAGGAGATAAGACTAGATCAATTTGCATTATTCTACATGCAGACATGCACTTAAACCAGCACCATTTGTTGAAGGTGATTCTTTTTTTTTTTTTTTTCTTTTTTTCAGAGCTGAGGACCGAACCCAGGGCCTTGTGCTTACTAGGCAAGCGCTCTTCCACTGAGCTAAATCCCCAACCCGAAGGTGATTCTTATTTTCCATTTTCCATTCTTTGTCAATGAATCAAGTGTCTATAGGTATGTGGGTGTACTTTCTGTTCTTTGATTTGATTCAATTGATCAACCTTTCTGTTTTGATGACAATACCATATTGTTTTTATTACTATTGTTTTATTATATCTTGAAATCAGGGATGGTGATATGCCCAGAAGTTCTTTTACTGTACAAGATTGATTTAGCTCTCCTGGGTTTTTTTGTTTTTCCATGTGAAGTTGACTATTGTTCTTTCAAGGTCTATAAAGAATTGTGTTGGAATTTTGATAAAAATTGAGTAGAATCTGTAGATTGCTTTTGGTAGGATGGCCACTTTCACTATTTTATTCCTATTGATCCACAAGCATAGAAGATCTTCAAATTTATAGCAAAATTTTAATGGAAACATTTTCTCAATTAAGGTTCCCTCTTTTCAGATAATTCTAGTTTGTGTGTCAAATTGACATAAGACCAGCCAGCACAAGGCTAAAATCCCCAATGAATATAGACACAAAAACACTTAATAAAATACTTGCAAACAGAATACAGACATTTATCAAAAAGATTATCCACCATGCCAAGTTGAATTTCTTTCTGAAATGCAGGGTTATTTTAATATATATGTATGTCAATAATTTAATGACCCACATAAATGGACTTAGAGACAAAAATTACAAGGTAATTTCTATAGATGAAGGAAAAATCTCTTGAAAAAATCCCATATATGTTTATGATAAAAATACTAGAGATTCTGGGGTTATATGGAACACACCTCAGAATAATTAAAGCTATATAAAAGAGACCCACAGCCAACTTTGTTCAAATTGGAGAAAATTTTGAAGCAATCTTGCTGGAGTCAGAATCTAGAGATATCCACTATTTCCACCCCATATCAATATTGTGCTCCAGCACTAGAACTAGCAATAAGGTAGAGGGAAACATTAAAGGAATATAAATATGGAAAGAAGTCAAACTATCCCTATCTGCAGATGACATGATACTGTACATTAGAGATCCCGGAAATGTGTAGTAATCATAAATTCAGCAATGTGCCAGGATACACCATCAACTTGCACTAATCAATAGCTCTTTTAAAGTTGAAAATAGATTCTTCTCTCATACAACACATCTTAGACACTCCCATCCCTCCACTCCTCATACCTCTCCCCACCTCCCTTCTTTTCCAGATCTACTCCCCCTCCAGTTCCTCTTCAGAAAAGGCCTCCAAGAAGAGGACAGCCAAACAGGACAAAACAAGATACAATAAGACAAGGTAAAAGCCCTCATATCAAGGCTGGGCAAGGCAACTCAAAAGGGGAAAAGAGTCTCAAGGGCAGACAAAAGAGTCAGAGACATACTGGTCCCACTGTTAGGAGTCCCACAAAACCACCAATCTAACAGACATTACATATATCCAGAGTACCTGTTGCAGACCCATCCAAGTCCTTTGCTTCCCTGCTTAGTTGATTTTGTGGGCCATGATCTCCTGGTATCCTCCAGTCCCTCAGACTCCAAAATCTTTCCTCTTCTACTTCAGTGTAGTTCCCTGATATCTAAGGGGAGGGGCCCAGTGGATGCCTCTAATGTAGACTGTCTCTCTCTGTATATAATGTCTGGCTGTTGGTCTCTGGACACTCTCCCGTTTGCTACCAGAGGAAACCTCTCTGTTGAAAACTTAACAAGGCACAAATCTATGAGTATGGCAGAATATCATTAGGAATAATTTACCAAAAATTTTCCCAGTCATGTTTGGTTTTACCTTAGGTCTCTGGGCTTTTCTATTACATCAAGAATGAGGATACAGGAGAGGAAAACACCTAATGCCATCTGGGACCCCGGTGCACGCGGGGATCTCAGAAAAGCCAGAGCAGGCCCTCCTGATGGCCGCCCTCACGGAGAGCTCAAAAGCAGCCCCACACGAGCAACTTAAGCCACGGGACCACAGGTAAGATCAACTTTTCTGCTCCAAACAACCTGCCTGGTGGACTCAGGACACAGGCCCACAGGAACAGCTGTTGACCAGTAGACAGGAAAGACTATATACCCGAAAGCAGAACACTCTGTTCCAATAACTGGCTGAAAGAAAACAGGAAAACAGGTCTACAGCACTCCTGACACACAGGCCTATAGGACGGTCTAGCCACTTCATATCTATCAAATGAAAAATCCACCAAGATGATCTCTCAATCCTAAGTATATATGCTGCAAATACAAGAGCACTTACATACATAAAAGAAACCTTACTATAGCTCAAAGTACACATTACATCTCACACAGTAATAGTAGGAGATTTCAACACTCCACTCATCAATGGACAGATCATGGAAGCAGAAATTAAACAGAGACATAGAGAGACTAAGAGAAGTCATGAACCAAATGGACTTAACAGATATTTATAGAACATACTACCCTAAAGCAAAAGGATATACCTTTTTCTCACCACCTCATGGTACTTTCTCCAAAATTGACCATATAATTGGTCATAAAACAGGCCTAACAAGTACAGAAAGATAGAAATAATACCATGCATCCTATCACACCACCACAGGCGAAAGTTGGTCTTCAATAACAATAAGGGAAGAACGCCCACATATACATGGAAGTTGAACAATGCTCTACTCAATGATAACCTGGTCAAGGAAGAAATAAAGAAAGAAATTAAAGACTTCTTAGAATTTAATGAAAATGAAAGTACAACATACCCAAACTTGTGGGACATAAAGAAAGCTGTGCTAAGAGGAAAACTCATAGCTCTGAGTGCCTGCAGAAAGAAACAGGAGAGAGCATATGTCAACAGCTTGAGAGTACACCTAAAAGCTCTAGAACAAAAAGAAGCAAATACACCCAGGAGGAGTAGAAGGCAGGAAATAATCAAACTCAGAGCTGATATCAAACAAGTAGAGATGAAAAAGACCATACAAAGAATCAACAGAACCAAAGGTTGGTTCTTTGAGAAAATCAACAAGGTAGACAAACCCTTAGCCAGACTAACGAGAGGACACAGAGAGTGTGTCCAAATTAACAAAATCAGAAATGAAAAGGGAGACATAACTACAGATTCAGAGGAAATTCAAAAAATCATCAGATCCTACTACAAAAGACTATATTCAAGAAAACATGAAAATCTGCAGGAAATGGACAGTTTCCTAGACAGATACCAGGTACCAAAGTTAAATCAGGAACAGATAAAACATTTAAACAACCCCATAACTCCGAACAAAATAGAAGCAGTCATTAAAGGTCTCCCAACCAAAAAGAGCCCAGGTCCAAATGGGTTTAATGCAGAATTCTATCAGAACTTCATAGAAGACCTCATACCAATACTATCCAAACTCTTCCACAAAATTGAAACAGATGGAGCACTACTGAATTCCTTCTATGAAGCCACAATTACTCTTATACCTAAACCACACAAAAACCCAACAAAGAAAGAGAACTTCAGACCAATTTCCCTTATGAACATCGACGCAAAAATACTCAATAAAATTCTGACAAACCAAATCCAAGAGCACATCAAAACAATCATCCACCATGATCAAGTAGGCTTCATCCCAGGCATGCAGGGATGGTTTAATATACGGAAAACCATCAACGTGATCCATTATATAAACAAACTGCAAGAACAAAACCACATGATCATTTCATTAGATGCTGAGAAAGCATTTGACAAAATTCAACACCCCTTCATGATAAAAGTCCTGGAAAGAATAGGAATTCAAGGCCCATACCTAAACATAGTAAAAGCCATATACAGCAAACCAGTTGCTAACATTAAACTAAATGGAGAGAAACTTGAAGCAATCCCACTAAAATCAGGGACTAGACAAGGCTGCCCACTCTCTCCCTACTTATTCAATATAGTTCTTGAAGTTCTAGCCAGAGCAATCAGACAACAAAAGGAGGTCAAGGGGATACAGATCGGAAAAGAAGAAGTCAAAATACCACTATTTGCAGATGATATGATAGTATATTTAAGTGATCCCAAAAGTTCCACCAGAGAACTACTAAAGCTGATAAACAACTTCAGCAAAATGGCTGGGTATCAAATTAACTCAAATAAATCAGTAGCCTTCCTCTACACAAGAAAGAAACAAGCCGAGAAAGAAATTAGGGAAATGACACCCTTCATAATAGTCCCAAATAATATAAAGTACCTCGGTGTGACTTTAACCAAGCAAGTAAAAGATCTGTACAATAAGAACTTCAAGCCTCTGAAGAAAGAAATTGAAGAAGACCTCAGAAGATGGAAAGATCTCCCATGCTCATGGATTGGCAGGATTAATATAGTAAAAATGGGATTTTACCAAAAGCGATCTACAGATTCAATGCAATTCCCATCAAAATACCAATCCAATTCTTCAAAGAGTTAGACAGAACAATTTGCAAATTCATCTGGAATAATAAAAAACGCAGGATAGCTAAAACTATCCTCAACAATAAAAGGACTTCTAGGGGAATCACTATCCCTCAACTAAGCAGTATTACAGATATATATAGTGATAAAAACTGCATGGTATTGGTACAGAGACAGACAGATAGACCAGTGGAATAGAATTGAAGACCCAGAAATGAACCCACACACCTATGGTCACTTGATTTTTTTGACAAAAAGCCAAAACCATCCAATGGAAAAAAGATAGCATTTTCAGCAAATGGTGCTGGTTCAACTGGAGGTCAACATGTAGAAGAATGCAGATTGATCCATGCTTATCACTCTGTACAAAGCTTAAGTCCAAGTGGATTAAGAACCTCCACATCAAACCAGATACACTCAAACTAATAGAAGACAAAGTGTGGAAGAATCTCGAACACATGGACCTCCACATCAAACCAGATACACTCAAACTAACAGAAGAAAAAGTGGCGAAGCATGTCGAACACATGGGCACAGACGAAAATTTCCTGAACAAAACACCAATGGCTTATGCTCTAAGATCAAGCATCGGCAAATGGAATCTCATAAAACTGCAAAGCTTCTGTAAGGCAAAGGACACTGTGGTTAGGACAAAACGACAACCAACAGATTGGGAAAAGATCTTTACCAATCCTACAACAGATAGAGGGCTTATATCCAAAATATACAAAGAACTCAAGAAGTTAGACGGCAGGGAGACAAATAACTCTATTAAAAAATGGGGTTCAGGGGGCTGGGGATTTAGCTCAGTGGTAGAGCGCTTACCTAGGAAGCGCAAGGCCCTGGGTTCGTTCCCCAGCTCCGAAACAAAGAACCAAAAAAAAAAATGGGGTTCAGAGCTAAACAAAGAATTCACAGCTGAGGAATGCTGAATGGCTGAGAAACACCTAAAGAAATGTTCAACATCTTTAGTCATAAGGGAAATGCAAATCAAAAGAACCCTGAGATTTCACCTCACACCAGTGAGAATGGCTAAGATCAAAAACTCAGGTGATAGCAAATGCTGGCGAGGATGTGGAGAAAGATGAACACTCTTCCATTGTTGGTGGGATTGCAGACTGGTACAACCATTATGGAAATCAGTCTGGAGGTTCCTCAGAAAACACACAAGAAGCCTACAGAACTCCAAATAGATTGAACCAGAAAAGAAACTCCTCCCGTCACATAATAGTCAAAACACCAAATTCAAAAAACAAAGAATGAATATTAAAAGCAGTAAGGAAAAAAGGTTAATTAACATAAAGGCAGACCTATCAGAATTACACCAGACTTCTCACCAGAGACTATGAAAGCCAGAAGATCATGGACAGATGTCATACAGACCCTAAGAGAACACAAATGCCAGCCCAGGTTACTGTATCCTGCAAAACTCTCAATTAACATAGATGGAGAAACCAAGATAGTCCATGACAAAACTAAATTTACACAATATCTTTCTACAAATCCAACCCTACAAAGGAAAATAAATGGTAAATCCCAACATAAGGAGGCAAGCTACACCCTAGGAAAAGCAAGAAACTAATCGTTTTGCAACAAAACAAAGAGAAGACAAGAACACAAACATAATCTCACCTCCAAATATGAAGATAACAGGAAACAACAGTCACTATTCCTTAATATCTCTCAACATCAACAGACTCAATTCCCCAATACAAAGACACAGATTAACAAACTGGATATGTAATGAGGACCCAGAATTTTTGCTGCCTACAGAGCTCAGAGAGAAAGACAGACACTACGTCAGAGTAAAAGGCTAGAAAACAACTTTCCAAGCAAATGGTCTAAAGAAGCAAGCTGGAGTAGCCATTCTAGTATTGAATAAAATCAATTTTTAACCAAAAGTCATCAAAAAGGATAAGAAAGGATACTTCATATCCATCAAAGGAAAAATCCACCAAGACGAACTCTCAATCCTAAATATCTATGCTCCAAATACAAGGTCACTTACATATATAAAAGAAACGTTAGTAAACCTCAAAGCACACATTGCACTTCACACAATAATAGTAGGAGATTTCAAAACCCCACTGTCATCAGGGGACCTCACACCAGTCAGAATGGCTAAGATCAAAAACTCAGGCAACAACAGATGCTGGTGAGGATGTGGAGAAAGAGGAACAATCCTCCATTGTTGGTGGGATTATAGACTGGTACAACTATTCTGGAAATCGGTCTGGAGGTTCCTCTGAAAATTGGACATTGAACTCCCTGAGGACCCAGCTATGCCTCTCTTGAGCAATACCCAAAAGATGCTCCAACATATAACAAAGACACATACTCCACTATGTTCATAGTAGCCTTATTTATAATAATAGCCAGAAACTGGAAAAAACCCAGATGCCCTTCAACAGAGGAATGGATACAGAAAATGTGGTACATCTACACAATGGAATATTACTTAGCTATCAAAAACAATGACTTTATGAAATTCATAGGCAAATGCATGGAACTGGAAAATATCATCCTGAGTGAGGTAACCCAATCACAGAAAAACACACATGGTATGCACTCATTGATAAGTGGATATTAGCCCAAATGCTTGAATTACCCTAGATACACAGAACACATGAAACTCAAGACGGATGACCAAAATGTGAATGCTTCGCTCCTTCTTTAAAAGGGGAACAAGAATACCCTTGTGAGGGAATAGGGAGGCAAAGTTTAAAACAGAGGCAGAAGGAACACCCATTCAGATCCTGCCCCACATGTGGCCCATACATATACAGCCACCCAATTTGATAAGATGGATGAAGCAAAGAAGTGCAGGTCGACAGGAACAGGATGTAGATCTCTCCTGAGAGACACAGCCAGAATACAGCAAATACATAGGCAAATGCCAGCAGCAAACCACTGAACTGAGAACGGGACCCCCGCTGAAGGAATCAGAGAAAGGAGTGAAAGAACTTGAAGGGGCTTGAGACCCCATATGAACATCAATGCCAAGCAACCAGAGCTTCCAGGGACTAAGCCACTACCCAAAGACTATACATGGACTGACCCTGGGCTCCAACCTCATAGGTAACAATGAATAGTCTAGTAAGAGCACCAGTGGAAGGGGAAGCCCTTGGTCCTGCCAAGACTGAACCTCCAGTGAACGTGATTGTTGGGGGGAGGGTGGTAATGGGGAGAGGATGGAAAGGGGAACACATATATAGAAGGGGAGGGGGAGGAGTTAGGGGGATGTTGGCCTGAAAACCAGGAAAGGGAATAACAATCGAAATGTAAATAAGAAATACTCATGTTAATAAAGATAAAAAAATTACAAAAAAAAAGAATGAGGATACAGAGATGATGATTATGTCATATTTCAATTCACAATAGCCACAAAAAAATCTAGGAATAAGCCTAACCAAAGAAGTGAAGGGCTTCTACAATGAAAACATTAAACATCTGAAGAAAAAGAGAGCGAATAAAATGATATTCCATACGCATGGGTTGGTAGAAATATATTGTAAAAATGACCGTTTTAAGTAAAGCTATTTACAGGCTGTGTAATGCCAATTAAAATTCCCATCTCATTCTTCACAAAATAGAAAAAAAACCCTGCATCTTAAATTCATATAAAACCACAAAAGACCCCAGATAGCCAAAACAATTCTGAGTAAAAACAAAACAAAACAAAACAACAAACAATGCTAGAGGAGTTACAATTCCTTGTACTAAGATGATATTACAGAGCCATAGTAATAAAAACAATATGTCACTGGCACAAGAACAGACATTAGAACAATGGAAAGAAATATGAAATCTGTATATGAGTACACATAACTTCAGATATTTTATATTTGACAACGATGTCAAAAACATGAACTAAAAAAACCAGAATTTTCAACAAATACTGCTAGAAAAACTGGATCGCAACAATAGAAGAATGAAATTAGACCAATATTTATCACCTTTCACAAAGACTAACTACAAATTAATCAAATACTTGAACATATAATCTGAAATACTGAACCTGCTAAAAGGAAATCTAGGAATCTAGGCAGTACCCTACTTGGTACAAGTATAGAAAAGATAGGATTTCATTTGCCATTTATATATATTATGTGTGTGTATGCATATATGTATATGTATGCATATGTAAATATGTATTTATACATATATGTATATGTATTATATATATATGGAATAAAATTCTTCTCATGTTGGCTGACAACACTCCCTCTAAGAGTCAAAGACCAATTAACAAAAAAAAGAAACCCTAGACACAAGACATGGGAAGCCCGTTTTTGAGTTGTTGATCAGGATTGTCCAAGAGACTCCCAGAATATACTGGCTATCTCTATTGCTGTTAGTGGTCCTTCAAAGGAGAAGATAAGTCCCAATTACTGATGTCACCATGCACTTCAGACACAGACCTAGAGGACCTAAGTGGAAGTGGCCCTGAGGACTAGCTTTCACAATAGGAAAGAGGCAACCAACAGTCCTACCTAGCTATGATACCTATGAACCTCAACTATAAAATAGGAGGAGGCTGATAAAAAAGCATTCATGACTTTGGGGTCGGAATTGTTCTGTAGGTACAGCAGAGCACAGTAGGTACCAAGGGAAGTGGATGGGAAGACGAGATAAATCCGATGGCTGCTAAGCATTTGCACTGTACCGAATGTCTTAAAATAAGACAGGGATTGCAGGAAGACACTTGCAAACACTATCCTGACAAGACACTTGTACATTAACAAAAATTGCTGAAACCACCAACTATCCACATCCATTAAACAAATATGGCTTCCACCCCCTCCAAGGTTCTTTGTCAAAACTAACACTTTTAAATTGACTTAAAAAAGATGGGAGGAAAGCACTCTCTTTAAACTACAGGCACATGTCAGACTACACAAATATATAAGAATCAGAGCTGGAGAGATGGATTAGCAGTTAAGAGCACTGGCTGCTTTTCCAGAGGTCCTGAGTTCAAATCCCAGCAACCACATGGTGGCTCACAACCAACTGTCATAAGATATAATGCCCTCTTCTAGTATGTTTGGAGAGAGTTACAGTGTACTCATATACATAAAATAAATAAATCATATATATGATTATATATATGAATATATATGCATATATATATATAAAATCAAATGGCTGGAGATTATATGACATTTGTATCTACAAACAGAAATGGTGCTTGAGCTTCCCAGGGCTTGGAAAGATGAGCAACAGTAAATCAATATTTCTTTATTGTACAAATCAAAGTATTCCAGCGGATAAGTTGTTTGACTAGTTTTTTTGTTCCAGCCATAGCAACACTGTCAACAGACAAATTTCTCATTGTGAAGTTTAGTTATTTATTTTATTTTTGGCAGTGTTATGTGGAGAGGAAGGGTTTTGCCTGTGCTGGCTACTTCTCAATTTCTTACAACTCGAAGTAGCTTGATGCCTGCCTGAGTGGCATACTTTGGAGTGGTATATTCTGGCTCCTGGCTAACGTGTCTGCAGTGCTGTTTTCTGAGCCCCCATACCCTCTTCATAACAAGGAACTCTAAATGAACTATGAACCCAAGTGTAAAATACAAGGCCGTACAAAGAAGGTGAGAGATTCTACAGCACAGCAGAAATGTGGGTTGTGTGGTTGATCCTTCTTCACAACCACTGTTTTCTTGTCTCCCCTGTTACTCTTTAATTAGTCAACCATTTCCCTGAAGTCTCAGCAAAGAGCTGTGCTGACAAGATCCAAGCCACTGGAGAATGAGAGCTAATGCACCCATGGTTCTCCTTTCAACTACCTCCATGTTGGCGCCTCAAGACTAGAGCCTGTAGTGCTTTGCTTCCCTTTGACTTCATAACCATAGCCTGCTTAGCAGACGGTTAATATCCATGGCATCACTAAAGTAAAGTCAAAGTTTCTAGTTGTATCATGTGATGCAGACTCAAATGATGTTTTACTGAGGCAAGACCCATGGGAGGACAGGACATGTAATGATTGGAGAAAGTATAAATAAGATCAATGGACAGTCACAGGGTGCTTACACAGCTAGGGGTGCAACACTCTGTCTGTCTCAAGTTTTCGTTGATCTTCACTTCATTGAGAGGGATGTCAGAGAACTCAAGGCCTTCCTGAGGGACCTGGTTGCTTCAGCTGACCCATGTTTATTCCACAGATACCTGACAGTTTCTGCTGGATGGTGCTGCCACCGCTGATCTGTGTTTGGTATTCTGACATTACTGAACCTGCCAGCTAGTATCCTGATAACTGAGATTGGAATTGTCACAAAGAACTATTTATAAACAGGCCACACCTCCTTGTCCTACAGGCCACACCCCTTGTCCTATTTACCATCTTTTCTCCCCTACCTTTGGACAGTGGGCTAAAGGGTGTGGTTGAAGTATTTGAGAACCCTTATTAAAGTACATTTTAAAAAAGTGTAAACTGACACTAACTGGTAAGGTTGATAAGAAAACAAATTCCTTACTCTGGAAACATTAAATTGCACTTATTTCACCAGTCATTCAACACTCAACAGAACTGAAAGATGTGTCCGCACCACACCTTATCTACTGCCTCTGTACCACTGAACCCCATCTGAGCTCAGCTACAAAACCTGCTCTCCATTGAAATGGGAGGCTTCATTTCCAGTCATAAAAATCCCCTCGTAGACAACCTACAGAGATGTAAGGATTTCATGGTGAATGTAAAATTAGACTTGTGGTAGCTCTCAGAAAGGACTGCTGTTTAAAAATTCACTTTAGTTATTGCCAAAACTGTTGCCATCACCCTTAAAATTCCTATCACCATCCAGAGAACCGCTCAATCCTTTAGGATACTTGAGATCTTAAAGCTAAAGGACTTCTCTTTCTAGATGGCTTGTGCTTCTCTCTTCCCTCTCTTCCCTACTCCAGTATCCACATAAGTCACTTAGATAGTATTATTTGCTAACCCTAAGCCCATGCACTTAAAAAATAGGCTCCAAGTTACTATGGTGCCAGGACTCCTTACATCTCCGTGAAGTCCCTGGAGCAGTTCTGTATTCTCCATGGCTCACAGCTCTACCAGCAGGGCCCCATCTCAACTAAGGAAGACAGAGTTACATGTAAGAAGCCTGCATTTCACTCCCACGCGTGGACAACCAGAGGCAGGTCAGCATGCCTCCCATCACACCTCTGTAGAGTTGAAGTGCTCAAATGAGAGCGCAGGCTCCAGTGAGGCCTGTGACCAGGAGGCCCATGCTTGCTGGCAGCCTGCACGGTGGAGGCCTCAGGCCTCCGTCGGTTACAGCTGGAGCCCTTGCCTGGCAGACTCTCTGCCGTTCCTTGATGGGTGATCTGGGCAGAAGTCTGAGTGTGCAGAGGACAGTGTGCAAGTGTTAATCCCACCGACAGACATTAAAGGTCATTACCCAAATGGCTGTTCGCTGAAGCGGGGTTTGAAAGAACGTCAAACATAGGAGAAAATGGGATTTACATAGCTCAAGAACTGCAAGGCTACAGGGCTTTCAAGGGTTGGGAAGTTTCCAGAGGAATTTTGGTTACACAGGAGCTTGGCAGAATATCTCACATTTTTCCAGTAGAACATCTTATCAAAGTGGAGGCCAGGGGATATGGTGTGGAACATGTCAAATTTCGGAAAACTGGGTCAAGACCTGGTCAAACCCAAGTTTTACAGAAAACAGGAAAAAACTTATTTTGACCCCATTTTGGCAAAATGGCTTCTAATCTTAATATGGAACCAGGGCAGTGCTTCACAGAGAACAGTGTGCAGAGGGCATAGTTTGCAGAGGGCACAATGTTTTCAAAAGCCATATTAGGGGCTGGAGGAAAGTCAGAGAGCCAACCAAGTTTTCACCTGGGTATTCATGAAGCTCATTTTTAATCTGAAACTCATCCTGCAGTTGGCTTTTCACAAAATAAATTCTCTATACGTCAAACAAGGAGAGCTGGGAGCAACTGGAAAGCAGTAGGTGAGGAAACAAGGAAAGAGCAGGTCCCCTGGGCTGAGGTTGCCTGATGCTGGGGAAAAGCTGGCACCGCGCAGCTATGTTTGGCCACCATGATGTGTAGTAGGCTTCCAGGTTGAGGGTCAGAGACTAGCAAGCCAATCTTAAAAGGTCACAGTGGCCACCCATTTAAATGAGAAGATAAAATGGCATTTTCAAAGTACAAATGGAGGATTAATTTGATGCCATTTTGATGTCAGCTGGCAAAACACACTCCGTTCTTACTCAGAAATGCCTTACTTGTCATGGTAATAAATAAAAAAGCCGCTCGGGCTCCCTTTGACCTGGGTGGACCGCGAGCCATTCCAGCATGGCCGCCTGCCACCCTGCCCTGCCCTCACTCACAGTTCCTTGGCAGGTTGCCACCACACAGGCATACTCATCCCAATTCCACGGCCAGCCCAGTGCATACTGCCCTCACACTTTCTTAAACTCAATCAAGTCTCCACAGGAAAGAACACATCATAAAATAATCTCTGAGACAGCACAAAAATCCTATACACACCCATCTCTTAAAAATAGTCATAACAACCTGCATCTATGCACAGAGAAGCATCTTAACACCTGCCACCTTGTTCTCTCAGCTTCTTCTCCTCACTCTGCCCCCCCCCTGCTTTTCCCTCCCTTTTAAAACCTCTCTTCTCACCTCCCTTCCTTATCGTACAATGACAGGCCTCCTTTTATCTTGTCTGCCTTCACCTGTATAATGACATCAACCTACACTTCACCCTTTCTGTCTAATTAAAAAAAAACTTTTTTCTCAAATATAAGCTGAGCACAACTGTTATCATTTTTCAATTTAAAAGTATAATATATACCTAACTCCCAGTCCAACATTTTATCAGTTAAACAGAACATTTAGTTATTTATTCCAGCTTAAGAGAGGCTTAAAGTCTATGTTATATCCTGGCTAGCTTGTGTACTATCTGATAACTATCTAATTAAATGTGTATTCTCAACATTAAACAGCCTGAGTAGGCTGAGACTATAACTTGTTTCAACCCTGTCAGAAATCTGAGAATGACCAATATTATCTGAAAATATAGAAAGCCTAACATGGCTCTCGAATTGAGGCTGGCTGAAGAGACAATTGTCTACTTGTACAGTTCCCTGAAGTAACATGTGAGAGCAGGTCTTTAGCCTTCTGGCCTAGGATTATCTGACAGACTTTTGAAATACAGAATTTCAAAGGGCTGATCACTCTGGCCCAGCAGAAATTATCAGTTGACTATTCTGCAATGTTTCCTCTCTAGACAGTACTTCCTCTGTAGAAGAAACAGGCAATTTCTGCCCATTGGCTACCTAGTCAATGTATTACCTCACCTGGAGGTGAAGATGTTCAATTTCTTCTTTGAATCCACTAAAGGGGATTAGGAGCAGACATGTCTCAACAAAAGATAAATAACAATAAATGTCATATTTTGTGCATTTCTATCTATATAAAGTAATCTAGACTGTTGCTGTTAACTAGTCTCAGCTATTTCTGATGAGAATACTTTGAAAATACCCTAACAGTAAACTATAAAACCATCAATTTGTTATTTGGCCCTTAATTCCCGTGTTTAATAATCTCAGATTAGTTTGCAATTGTATTAATAAAAGGACTGGTTCCAATCCTTGTACTTTTAAAATTTTTGTAACAATAGAGGAAAGTTATGCCAATGAAAATCTTAACTTGTATCAAATAGATTCTATACCAATGTAAAGATTATAACTTTAGCTTTGTAACAAATGTAAGGATTTTTACCAAATGAGATTATGGCTGTACAATCAATTCGAGCTAATTCCTCCCTGTTAAATTATGACCATTTCTAAATTCTCTAGAAAGGCAACCTTAGAATAACCACTGTCAACTTCCCAAAGTTTAGGGAATCAGGGCCATGACTCTTCAATAACTTCTTCAAGCTATATGTGGACATTGCGATGCCCTTGGGGGCAGGGGAAGGGGAAGGGAAAATGAGGGAGTTGTTGTATCCTGATGTCTGTCTTGACTGGAACTGGCTGAAAGTCCTTGAGATCAGGAATCCAATCAGGCCAGTTCAGCATTCTGATGATGAGCTTCACAAAGCTGCACATTCTGCAATATATAAATTTCAAAGCAGAATTTTAGTATCAAGGTATCTTTTTGTTTGATTCTTTTGAATTTAATTTGTCAGGAGGTCTCCCTTTATCAAATCTAATCAGTATAACTCTGGAAGGTGTCCAAAGCCTAATGACCCTTTTTAAAAACACAAAGACAAAACCTTTTCCCAAAATACCATGTTCTTTAGTCTGTAACCATAAAAGCTTGTATCTTGCACTCTCTCCCAGAGAAATAATATAACCACAAGACTCATAATCACACCCACTATGAAAATTAAAACAATTTTTCAAGGAAAGGAACTAAGCTAAAATATACTATATGAGCCTATTTAGGCTTTTCTAATCTGTCATGCCAGGAAATTAAACCAAAATTCCCGTGGAGCCCATGTTTAGAGAATATGAGCCTCCTGTTGTGGTAAATATCAAAAATAACCACAAATCCTCGCTAGCTGCCATCGACAAGCCACGTGGCATTAGCAGGTTAGTTTATAAAGCAATCTAAACATCATTTTATTAATACCAATACCAATAAGAAGTAAGCAATTTGTCAAACCAAGATTTTTAGCCCAATATACATCTATTTATTAAGCTCTCTACCTGGAGCATAGAATTTTATTTATTTATAAATTCTATAATATATGTCTGTATTCACTCTACCTGGTGTACAGACCTTTATTTATTTCTACCTAGTTCTGAATCGTGGATGAAATTCCATGATTTGGACAAACTCCTTATTCTAAAAGCAAATAAACCAGCCTTTTAAATAAACAAAATTCTAATCAACATCCACTAAGGAAGCAGGCAGCTTCCATTTTTTAGTTCTCTGTGGCTAGGAGCAACCTGCTAGCTCAGTCTGAAGAGCCTGAGACTCTTAATGTCAGGGTGGTGGGTTCATGCCCCACTTTGGGTGCCACTTGTGGTAATAAATAAAATGGGCACTTTTTATGACCAGTTCCTGTGTATACTGCTCCGTGCTTTCTCTCCTGGGCTCCCTCTGACTTGGTCTGTCCAAGAACCATTCCAGGATGGCACCCGATCACCCCACCCTGTCCTCACTCACAGATCCCTTGGCAAGCATACTCATCCCAATTCCATGGCTGGCCCAGTGCATGCCACCACCACACACTGTCTTGAACTCAATAGAGTCACCATATGAAAAAACACAACACACAAAAATCTCTGATCCAATTGATAAGATATAATTTGCTCATTGAGACAGCACAAAATCCTTAAAAATCCAACTCTTAAAAATAGTCACAGCAACCTGTATCTATGCACAGAGTAGAATCTTAACATCTGCCTCCATGTTCTCCCAGCTCCTTCTTACTCCACTCTCTCTCTCTCTCTCTCTCTCTCTCTCTCTCTCTCTCTCTCTCTCTCTCTCTCTCTCTCTCTCCTTTTCCCTCCCTTCTAAAACCTCTGTTCTTGCCTCCCTTCCTTCTTATTCAATGACAGGCCTTGATTTATCTTGTCTGCCTTCATCTGCATAATGACATCAACCTACACTTCCTCCTTCCTGTGAGACTCATGCCTCTCTGGAGCCTGCCCTATAGTGGAGGATACTCAAATTTTTGATGGAATATCTTATATAGATAAGTGAAATCATAAAAATTATTTAGCTTAGCAACAAAATCTTTGAAATTTGGATTGGCAACCTCACATCTGCAAACTCTCACAATGAACCAATTCCTATCTCTAAAGATAGGAAACACCAAGACAAGATGAAGCTCCCTTCTCTCTGAAGCCTTGGTCCCAAATATCATGGCATACCAATTACCTTGTCTGTGCATGTGAGAGAGATTTTACTAAGCAGTCACAACTTGCCTATAACTTGTCACACAGACCAGACTAACTTCAAATGTCCTGAGAGACATTATTTACCTTGAAAATTTGTATTTAATGAACCCAGAAAACTGTGAAGAAGAGTATACTGCAGAAACAAGCCCCTGCCTGTGCTAGGTTTTATTCAACATGCATTCCCATATCACTCTCACCAGCTTGAACTTGTCTCTCTAAACAGCCCTTCAATGAGAAGGCCAGTTGACATCTCTAAAGTGGATGGTGCAAGATCTTCAATGACTTACTTGCAACACATGAAATGTGTATGTCAGCCCACATTTCCTGAAGTTTAGTGCAAATGATACTCTACTAAAAGGAAAACATAATCACTTTTAAGGCAGAAAGCAGCTTTCTTGGACACTCAAGCAAGATGAGAAGTTACTGGTCACAGTCAATGGCTATGTTGAGAATCATGGATGTTTCATACTGGGTTACTATAACTGAAAGCTTACAGAGGCTCAACCTCTTCTCATGACCATCCCCGTTACATAAGCCTACATCAGTCAGCAGCATTGACTTTCATTCTCTTGCTTCCACAGACTGCTCAGCCTCAGTCTGCCAAGTTTGACATTGATTTGTCCTTGTTAATGCTAGCATGTGAGCTAAAGAGTTAGCATGCAAGAACGGCATAGGAACAGCTGAACCCACCTCTGCTAAGGCAGGAACTGCCACCTGCCTCTCAGGCTTACACCCAACTCTGCAACAAGGAAATAGCACCAGTCTTAGCCTGCTGATCTAACACTCTTCACCTAAGTGTTGACACTACTGCCACCCTCTCACAGCAACTCCTCCTTTAACACATTTTGATTGTGTTAATAGGGACATATCATAACTTCTGAAACTATCCCTATTGGAAAACCGATAGCAGTGGTTACAGTAACAGTGGTCACTATCCTAGCCAGAATCCCAGGCCTCTTACAACATTTTGCAGGCTCCATGAAGGGGTACATGCCAGTAAAATTTGACCATGCCCACTAAAGAAAGAACTTAGAAGAAAGAGTTGATGACTAGGAAATTGGCATTCTTGTAGCACATATACCAACACACACACACACACACACACACACACACACACACGCTCACACATGTACACACAGAAAACATTATGAAACATATATGGATAAACTGAAAAGAGAATTTCCCATCAGGAAATGTGTCCAGAGCAATTCAATAAGAAGTGAAAGAATGGAAACCATTAAAACAAACAAACAATCTATCCGAACAGACTAGCCAGAGCAATGACAAGAAGCAAGCTCAGTTGAATGGGCGAAAGAAAGTAACCTCATGGTAATATAGAAGGAATATGACAGGTATCTTAAGAAAGCATGATTTTCAAACAAGATTATAGCCTTCCTTTTTGACAGGTCCCGTCAAATGCACAGACCAGCTTCCATTTTTCTGTGCACCACACACTGACCTGAATGTTGCTGGTGAAGCACCAATAAATAAATGGGTTCTGAAATCTAAGCTAGACACACTTGCCTTACTGTGTTGCATGTTGATATCTTTACACAGCTTCAGTGAGTTTTATGAAAGCCACAGTGTCACTCAAAAAACAGTTTAACATCTTGATCTCATCCAGGCCAATGTTTTCTTTGTACTTTTGAATCAATCAATAAAGTTGCTCTGTGTGTGTGTGTGCGTGTGCGTGTGTGTGTGTGTGTGTGTGTGTGTGTGTTTTATAAAAAAGCTATAATGCTTTCCATCACCTTCCCCCCCAAATTCACGTTCATGTTAAAGAACTCAGTGTCCAACTTCTCAGCACTTATGAATATCATACAAGCATAAGGAAATAAGACATCAGCAATATCACAAATGCAATGCTGGCTATTTAAATACAGTCAAATCTCTATCATTTACACAAATGGATTCAAATTACTAACATATGTTTGCATGTGGTCTCTCAGGTGCATAACAAATATTAGTTGGTGTAAATACCAAGTCAATTTTAATAAGTACTATTTGTATAGAGTCTGAATTGTGCTATATGCTAAGTACAAATCTGTTGAACTAATTAAAACTATAAAGTCACAATGAATACATTAACATAGCCAAGCAAAAGTGTTAGTATATCCTCTTGTACATTTTTTCTGTAAATATAGTATCAAGTTTGAGTGTCGATTGACCATCATGTTCACCAACCAGGCTGTTTCAATAACGAAATCAAAAAGTATCCATTTTAGGCTTTCTTGTACCTGTGCTTCAAGTGCTTCCTGAACAGGTTACTGGATGCTCTAAATGATATTTCCATGTGTATGGTTCAGATTACTTTTGACAACATGATTAAAAGTGATTGGTTCAGGATAGCTTCAATCAATTAATCCATTAATTAATCGAGTTCATTAAATCCATGAAAAAGTTGAGTTCTCGACTGAGTGGACAATAGAAGGCAGGAGTCTAAGGGAGGGAAAGCTTCACTAGCAATCTGCCTTTCAGGGTATGTTTGTCCTTGATCCCCTCTTGTTCTTTCTACTCAGCTGGATGAGGTGACCAAATCTGCACTTTCTTCTGCTTCCCACCATGAAGCTCTGCCTTCCTGGGGTTCAGAAACCACAGAGCAAAGACAAGTACACTGAAGTCCCCCAAATTGCCATTCAAACAAGCCTGTCCTCTTTCTAGTCAGATCTTTTGCCATCCCAACAAAGGCTAGCAAACACACCATGCATGGCCGCACACTACTCTAAACACACAATAGACTTGTCTCATGCAGAGACAGCGGCAGCCGGCTTTATTAGCCCATGTTACTAATATTCAAATTATAAAAATGAGCTTATTTCCATCTTTATTCAACAAGCATTCTTTGGATAACAATTGACTTTCTTTGTACACCAACGCACACTGGCACTTAAACAGACCCTAATTTTTAAAGTCTGTGTGGGACCAAGGCATTTGTCGCAAGCCTTGCTGGTGCTTACTAACGTCTGTGTGACAATTACAGTTCTAATTGTCCATTAGTAAATGGCCATTGTGGTTTATTATGAATAGATTACTCTCCCATTCACCTTTGTTCATTTGCTGTGGAGACACCTGGAGGGAGGATCATCTTGCAGCATCCTGATAGGCCATTGTTCATCGTAGGCTGACACATATGGTGCTAATGGCAGGAACAATTAAAGGCACAGATAAAGTCATGAGAGGTGCCTGGGAAGACAAAACAAGTGCCATTATATCACTGGGTGAAAGAGAAGACTCTTTCATCAAGCTACAATGGAAACCAATATGGTATCCTTTTATGTTCCTCACCAGGAAGAAGCCAGAAGAGCTGAAACCAAGTTATGTATTAAGCAGAAAGGCAAGGAGGAAGAAAGAATGAAGGAGAAAGAGGAGGGAAGAAGAAAGAAAGAACCCAATTTCCAAAATTCTTAGTGACCAAGTAATCTTTCTTTGCTTTGGCTTAGTCATACTATATTTTGCTTTAAGGTTTACTGCTAACAGTGATAGATCTGTCATTTTAAATTGATTGGCAGCTTTCTTATCTCTAGTTCATATACAGTTAAGTTTCTTTTACATACAAACTCCATCTACAGAGGAAGAGCGAAAAGGTGTAAGAAAGCTCAGAACGGTCTCTGTTTTGAGAAGCATGTCATTACACCTCATTAGTAAGATCAGAAAAGTAGCTGGGCTTGTATTGTCTCTCAAACTGTACATATGTGTGCATGTTAACTTAAATAGAAAGGCGATTAACATGTTGTATATGCTTATAATCAAATGGTGCATGTTAGCCATAGTTGGGAAAAAAATATATGACTCCATCATGACTTGGGAATGTTGGATGGCATGCTCCATGTTTATGGAAGTTCCCACTAGTAAAACGAATTTAAGGGCATTTGAATTCTACTATGTGAATTCCATATTGACATTTCCAATTAAGAGACATATCAACTATGGTTTCAAAGTAGAATACAACTCTAATCTATTTATAAATAGAACTCACATATGTGTTTATTCATAATAGAAGTCACATCTCCTAAGGTAGCAGATTATCTCCAAAATCAGTAAAATTCGATTTGTTCCTGAGGTGTCTATTCCCTAATGAAGGCAATAAATAGTATTCCCATCTTTTAGAAAAATATAAAGTTGATGCCTAATTTCCTCTTTCTTCCACCCATTAATCCCAGAGCCTTTTGCCCATTGCTCACTAATTACAATTAGCATCTGAACATTATCGAATGCCACACATGAATGCAAGGAAGCAACAACTAGGCTATGACATAACCTTCTATTCTGACATTTTAATAAGTAGATGCATTTCAATTATTTATGATATACTATAACATGCCAGTAAATGCTTTCTAATGCTTTTTGTAAAGGCAATGAAGTGTTGATAATTTTAAAACTCTTAGGTCTTGTTATTAAGTTGTTCACTAGAAATGTAGTGAGAGCATGGATTGAATTATGAGAATTAGATCTCTGGATCTGCAATGTCAGAGCCATTGCAAGGTTACTATTTCTGTAACTAATTGTCCTAGGAAGGACTTCATTTTATCCTGTGCTGACATCATTGCTCTTACATTGCTCCTTAGAAGGGACTTCCTTTATGTTGTCAGTAAAAGCCAAATGCCTCTTTTATGTTCATTCCAGTGACTCATATTTTGGGAAAGATCCTACCTCTCAATGTGCCAGTAATGGATTGAGTCCCTTTGGATCAGTAATTTCAATTTTCTAGACTCTTGCCATTCGGAGTGTAGTTGGAGTTTAGGTTGTGGTTGGTGTCTGACATTGGGCACCCAAATAAGTGACTGTTCCATTGTGGAGAACAGCTCACTCTGACTTCTTGCTTATAGGCCTGTGGTTGGAGAATTCTTGCCGGTCAGCCTAATGCCCCTGACCTGATCCCCCAGCTCATTATTAGACTTTCACCCTTCCCTGCTTTAATATGTTTCCATGACCTGCCCAAGGTTCATTCATTCTCTATTCTGGACCCTCCCTTCCCAATCAGACCTTTCAGGGAAACCACTCATTTTGGTCCCATCTTGTAGAGTGGGAAGAAAATCTGATGAAAAAAAGAAAACACACACACACACACACACACACACACACACACACTGTGAGTTTTATTTGATTTATTCTTTAAATTAATTTCAAGACATTTAGAATATTATATTGATAAATAAAAATAAGATACAAAACTGCCTAAATGAAAATTTATTAGTATTTGTTTGAAAAAGTAGTTCTTAAAATTGAATTAAAATCCAGTTGCTTAGATACACTAATATGCTATCATTGTTTTAATAAGTGCACATAGCTAATATCTGCCACAGCTTAGCACATACACCATCTGATTCCACACTGGAGAGGATGGTGAAGTATGTGCAACCTTACAGTCCCTTTTTTATTTGCTCCTAATAGCAAACTCTCAAAGCAGGGCATTGTCTTAGTGCTTTTCCTGTTACTGTAATAAAATACCCAGGCAAAGCAACTTAAAGAAGAGAGGGTTGTTCTGGTATCCAGTCTGTCATGGCAAGAACATCAAGATGTTAGGAACTTCTAACAGCCGGTTATATTACTCTCCACAACCAGAGAGCAGAGTTAAAATTCGGTCATTAACATTCAGGATTTAAATAATCATCTTTCTGACTCTAAATATTCACTAGACTATGTTGTAAAATTATTAAAAATGGTGTCTTTTATCCCCACTAGATCCGGTACCGCAGTGCCCCATGATATCTGATAGATATCTTGCCAGAAGCACACATTCCAACTCCATGGCAGCCAGTGTTTCTGCCACCACACACTCTCCCAAATTCTCCACAAGAAAGAATGCACAACACAATAACCTCTGACCCAATTGATAAGATATAATTGCCCACCTACACATACAAAGCCCTATACACATCCATCCCTTAAGAATATTCATAACAACCTGTAAGCATACAGAGTGGAATCTTAACACCAGCCTCCATGCTCTCTCCATGGCTTCTCCTCCGTCTCCTTCCATTCTCCTCTCCTCCTCTTCCCTCAAACTTTTCTCCTACCCATCCTTCCTTCTCGTCCAATGACAGGCCTCGTTCTATCCTGTACCTGCCCTCACCTGTATGACATCCTACAAAACTAGATTCTAGATTCTGAAGCATTAACACTGTGAGCATGTCCCTTGACATACAATTTTGTAGTGGATGACTTGTTTCTACTTCTTGACTCCATGGATGAGGCTCAGTATTTTAAGGTCTAATCACTAGTCCTTTTAAGGTCTGCCACCAGAGGTGTCAGTTCACAATTTTGTTTCCTAGAAGAGTTACATCACATCTTTGGGAATCAATAGTTTAATGCTAAAATTATGAATAAAATAAGAAAAACTGAATTAATACTCCTTGACTCATAGCTTTATGTATAATAGTCATTTTGCAAATAAGGGGAAGAATGGAGATGATTTGGTAAGTTGTTTCTGAGCTATCCTCCTATGTTGAGCAGTGTCTTACCCTAAGCTTCTTAATCACTTCATTTCTACTAATTTCCTCCTTGACTTACTGACACCGTCTCCTACTCTCTTGATGCCTTATGCAGTATGGAAGTAGCATGGTCTCCATGGTGTGCATGACCTTGTCATTTATACTGTCATCCGAAAGATGGCTTTGTTTTAAAGTAGCATTGGCCTTTGACTCAGATGCAGAGATGATGCTCGGTGTGCTGGGATGGCAGTTTGATGGTGTGACATATATTCCAGACCTGCAGCTTACCTGTGCTACCAATTGTCTACAGTTAGAGCATAGAGCATACAAAAGTTATTCAGGGGAGATGAATGTCTCATAAAGAAGATTAACGATTCGCTTACAAAGTCACTGATTCCCCAAACCAAATTTTTGAATGATTTACTGAAGGTTTTGATGCCCAAAAGATGAATATTCAGTACCAATGTATGACTTCAGTTCGCACCCAAATTATTCTTCTTTTGATCACATTGGTTCTGCTTGGCCTCGCTTTAAAATTTGTTAGGGAAATCAGCACTGGTCAGTTTAATTTCCAAAACTGCCATGCCATGTGTTTGAGAGGTGGTGGTGGAATGGAGTTGCTGTTTCTCAACTGTGCTCACAAAATCCCTCCTCTCAGTGGGAACCCATTTTCCACACAGAGTGGTCCTCAGTGTGATGTGCACACCCAGACATCCTGAAAGGGCTGACTTATCACCCTACACCCGGCACAAGACAATGAGCTCTGTGGAGGATTTCCCGCAGTAGCAGTTCTAGAACACAAAGATGGCAGAGAAAGGGGTAAAGGGAGAGGAGAGAGAAGAGGAATAGATTTTTTATCTGCTGTTTTTTTTTCTTACAACAAAAGATTATTAGCTAATATAAAAGTCTTTCTGTTTCTCTTTTTGTTGTTGTTGTTGTTGTTGTTGTTGTTTTGTTAGTCTTTTGAGACAGGCTCTCTCACAGTGTGGTTTATATTGGCCTCAAAATCATGGTAATCCATCTGCTGTCCATTTTTCTTGTCCCATTTCTAAAGAGAATCTATAACACGATGTATTGCTGTGACAACTCTCTGGGATGCAGGAAATCATTATTGCAAGGAAGTTCATGCACTGCTATCATTTAAACTCCTTTAACATGTTACACCTTTAAAACACATAAAGTAACTCAAGAATATGTAATATATAAAGTAACTCGAGAACATGGCAACACTCTCCACCTACTATAGAGATGTACTGTTAACCCAAAGAAGCAAACCTAAAATTTATGTTATAAATAAACAAAGGCAGTAGTAGTTCTGATTGACTATATGTCAGGCCCTTACAAGATTTTTTTTTCTCTAACTACATTCTTCTACAACCCTGTGGAGAAAACCTGGGGCTTAACCCATGCTAAGCAACCACCTTACCCCTCAGCCACACCTCTTGGCCAGATTACAATTTATTTTAAATTTAACTTTCAAGTCTTGTAAGAGCTTTCTAGTTCATCTGTTTATCTGTTTTTACTTAAGTAGATTATAAACTGTTTAAGGAATTATTATGTTTCACCCCCCACCCCCAGGGAGCCTAATGCAGTACTTGGTAAACAACAGATTAAAATTAACAAATAAATCACATCTCCCATCTTTATTTACTGGATGTACTTCAGGAATAATATACCAGACTAATGACTAGACCCCTGAAAGATGGGCAGAAGTTAAGGAGCGATAGCTGGTGTGTTCCTGTTCATGAGAGGAGTGTGTACAAATGATTGTTAGCAGTGCAGATGCTCTCTGCATTTCTGTCTCCCTCCCATGCCTTCATGTTCTACTAGTTAATTGAATAAAACCTGTAGGCCAGGCAGAGAGGAGTATAATTCAATTCTATCACTAAATTCTATCAGTAAAATTATATAAATTATACTGCATTAACTCTATATTAATCATAGACTCAATCAACAGGATTGAAAGGCAAAGCAAAGCTAATCGATTTATTAAGGATATTTTATGCTTTTTGGACCCTATTCCTTAAGCTTCTTCATTCAAAGTTAATTTGTTTGAAAGCTTTACCACTCTCTCTGAAAGATGGTGGGCTCTGGGGTTCTCAGGGTCTGTGTATATGCACCCAAAAGTACTCACCACTAGTGGCCTGCTTATGAATGGATGAGGGAGCTTCACCCCAGCTAAATAGGCTTTCCCAGCTCTGACACTCTGAAGCCAGCACTGTTGATGAAATGAATGTTTGCTAGTCCCATGTCACCTTCGGCTTCTTTCTGACTCCCCCAACAAGTAGCAAAGAGACATAATTACATGTAGTCCCTCGCCCCTGTGCACACACAGCACACCTGACATGTACTTCCCTACTGAGACCTCTGTATAAATGCAGCTGTCTCTATATTTTGTATACATTTCAGAGGAAGATGTTCCATTGCAAGTCACCCTCCAACAGGAAGAACATAGGATCAGATCTTGTTGCTACTTTTATTTGTTGTATTTTTTGTTGGATTATGTTCTTGTATTATAGAGGAAAATATGAAGGACTTGGTAGCCTGGGTGATATTTCACTAAAAGCAAGCTAGCAAAAATAAGTATTTATTTATCCAATGGCATGTATAAGTAATGGGAGAAAAAAAATGTCATCCTACTTGTACACTTCAGTTGGCCTCAGTGCACTCACAAAAGTTCAACACTTACTTACAATAAATGAAATACCAGCCGGGCCTATCGATGATACATGGACCTGAACTAGTATGTCAAAGAAATCAGGTTTGATATTTTAACCAGGATTATGATAAAACCTTTCACTGTTTGGGCTAAGAAACAAGCATTAAAAAAAATAGATAGTCCTTAGAAAACATTGTTAAATCTCTCAAATCTGATGCCCCGTTGCCCATACCCAGCACCTGTGCCGTGACCCTGCAAGTTAAAGTCTCCAGGACACAAGGTGGGTGGCCAAGAGAATCCACTAGGCCATTGGGGTTGACCCCAATTATCTTTTATTGTAAATGGGCCATATGTCAAATTCCAAGATAAATTGGAAACATTTGATCCATCTCCTGTCCTGGATTGATCTTGGAGCTCACTTTCCATGCTTTTAGGCCTCTCATTTAGGACCCTTTGTCTCTGTATTTTCAGGAAAAGGCGCACTTGCCTTTATTGACTGAAGAAGATTGTACTGTTAAGAATACTTTGAAAAGAAGAGACTTTAGAAGCTGGAGCATACTCTGTGGAAAAATAGCAAAAAATGGCCACACGCAAAATTTAAGATTATTTTTACACTGACTTCTTCATTGGAATCTACAGAGAAAAAAGGAGAAAACAAAATTCATTACCATGCTCACCCATCCGTGATGGTGGCTTCAACAAATCTCCCTATTTTCCCAAGCAAATATCTGCTACCTTCATGCAAACCAATACAAATAAATACCTCACACAGGAAAAACAATGCCCTCGTGGGCCTTTAAGGTATATTTGGAACAATGTTTTCATAAGATAGCCTACTAAACCAGCTACAGGACTTTGATTTATTCAAAAATGAAAATAATATTAAACCAACATGATCCAGAAGCAAATAGATACTGCATGCATACTCCAGACAATATGATTTTCATAAAACAATTTGACATTAAAATAAACAGCTTAGCAAAATAGGACATTCACACCCCATCCCCCACCCCCAATTACCGTGGACCACAGCAACTCCATGTGCACGTCTAAGTTTTAGCCACATATTTACTGTCTGAGGAAGGGCCCTGCAAAGCAATGCTTTTGACTTCAAATTAAGGACAAAATGAGGTTTTTATTTTATCATCTAATTTGAAAGAGGTTTTGTCAACTTCACAAAGCACCTGCAATGAGAGAATGTGTACAGTTTATTAAGTGCGTTGTCTCTCTTCGTTTTTCTTTTCTATTCTTTCTGTTTCACAGGCTTTTCTATGGACATTAGCCTGATTGATTGCCTTGAAACTCTATGGTCACATTTGTATTCATTCAATTATTGCCAAGTCATTGGTTCTGAAACCAGAGTTCTCATTTCTGCCCCGCAGAGGACA
Source organism: Rattus rattus (assembly GCF_011064425.1). NCBI lineage: Eukaryota > Metazoa > Chordata > Mammalia > Rodentia > Muridae > Rattus > Rattus rattus. The sequence goes on along the minus strand of NC_046154.1, from coordinate 148,593,875 downwards.
CAAACAACTGCTTTTTGCAGTGGGAAGACAGCACTAAGACGCAATAAGAAAGCAGGAGCTTGGTGATCAAGAGGGGAGCTGGCTGTCATAAAAGAAAGCCAAACCCTGCTCACTTCCTGTTTGACCTCAGGTGCTACTTAATTTTGAATTCTGTGTCATGATACTGAAGGAGTGATGAGAGGTAGCTGTCATGGTAATGGCCTCACGTGCCCTCTGGGTGCCCTTGAGTCACCCCTAGTCATATCCACTGACTGCCTCCTCTCTGTTCCAGGCCTATTCCTCTCACGTGACCCTGTCTTCTTTCTGATGTGCTTTTCTTCTCTGGTGCTATCCTGTGTTTTATATAAACCCACAAAGAGAATCATTGGATGCTGAGGAAGAAAATGTTGAAATATTTAATTTACCTTAAAATACACACACACACACACACACACACACACACACACACACACACACACACACACCCCTAATAGTTTTTCCACAGTAAAGCATTAATAATAAGAATGAAACAAGATCCTCATAGTGTCAGTGGTCATTAATGATGTATTCATTACCAAGATATGTAAGCGTGAGACCAATGATGTATTCCTATACAAATGAATTAAAATATTAAGTAGTGGGAATATATGATGAATTTATTTTCCTTAGCAAGCTGGCCCTTTTTAAGGACTTGTTTCTGTGAATAGTATCTTATTTAGGAGACCTAGAGGCTTTGGCCACATGAGTCATCACAGCCCTTACACTGATGCTTTAAAAGGAAAACAAATGAGAATTTTAATTTCACGAGAACGACGAGATAAACTGACCATCATTGGGACATAAGAAAAAAAGTAACCAATTGTTAGGCTCCTAATTGTTTAGCTAGTCATGATTTCAATATGACCTAAAATACATGACATTATATGTTTATAATAGAAATATAAAATCTATTTTGAAAAGCAGTTTTCTGAAGTTTCGGGGAGAGAGTGAACTGGTTCATGCAGTAATTACTATCATCCTGACCTTTATCACCAACCATGCCACGGACCCAGAGCTGGCATTTACGATGACCTCGAGATAGATGATAGGCTTATTATGCACATAGGCTCCTCAAGAAGCATTCTGAACCTTAGAATCAGATTCCGTACTAGGAAAACATCCAGTTGGTGATCACAAGAACCCTAAATTAGAAGCTCCCACTCTGAGGTATGTACCCAAGGTGCTTCAGCATGCAGACAGGTAAGCCCTGGCTATTACACAAATGACTCCATCTTTAGGACCAGTCTTCATGTAGCTATGAGGTGAGGGTCCCTAACAGACTTACACTCCGAAAAACTATTGCTCAGTATAAACTAGCAAAGTGAATCAAATGATTTATAGTTAACTCAGTCATTATTGGCACATACAACTTTTCAAAGAAATATTATGTGTTCCCTTAAGATTGAGGGACAACTTGTTTAAAAGGTGGAATATGATATTCCATTTACAATAGACTAGAATCCTGTGTTATAGAAAAATGAGGGGAAATGGGGGAAAATGCAGAGAGGGCATGAAAGAGGAGAAAGAAGAGAAGGAGTAATAAAGAGGAAGAGAGAAAAAGAGGGAGGGAAAGAGGAACCAAAGGAGGGAGGGAAAATATCAGATAAAATCCAGAATATATTCTTTAATGGTCTCTGTTTTCTTGTGAAAAGTTGTGTTCAAACCTGTAAAACCATGCATAGACATAAGGCGTGAGACGAGTCAGAGTCTGTTTAACCCAAGCTCCAAATGCTGGCTGTCCAGGTGCAAACTGCCACAACGACACCAGTGTCTTCATTGTCTTTAGAAATGCACTTTAAAATTGTAATGGCTACCCAAAGCAGAAATCTTATATTCTCGTCATTGCTATTTTGTGACAATCCCTTAGAAAAATAAACTCTAATGTCCTCCCTCCACTATAACCTGGCAGTCTACTTCAGTTCAAAATACAAACTCATTTATTGAGCCCCAGCTCAATGTGCTCTGAGCAGAATTCCAAGGGTCAGGCGGGAAAAATAAGTGATCGGAATTTCTTGAAAAGGGAGAGAAGCAGCAGGTGGGTTTTGTCAAGTGGAGCACTGGACCCAGGGAATGGGATGATGAAGGACACAGGAAAGCAGGTTGAAGCTAAAGTATTAAAGAACACATATTTTGTGAGAAGAAACTGGAAGTTTAATTCAGCAAAAGAGAATTACCATCAAGATGTGTGTGTGTGTCTCTCTCTGTGTGTCTCTGTGTCTGTGTGTGTGTCTCTGTGTGTGTGTGTGTGTCTGGTGTGTGTGTCAATGTATGTATATGTATCTGTGTCTATGTGTGTATATGTCTGTCTGTGTGTGTTTCTGTCCATGTGTCTTTGTGTGTGTGTGTGTGTATGTGTGTGTGTAAGTATATGTGTATGTCTCTGTGTATGTCTGTGTGTGTGTCTATGTCTGTGTATGTGTAAGTATGTGTGTATGTCTATATGTCTGTGTGTGTGTCTATGTGTGTGTGTTTGTATATGTGTGCGTGTACATATGTACATGTCTGCATGTATATGTCATATGTGTTCATTTTGCTGCTTGGTTGGCTTGTGGTCACTGGTTTTTTTCTTGCTGTTCATTTAGAAGAAATATGTTGAGGTTTGAATTGCTTCCTACATCCAAGTCTATCTAACTGACCTTTTAGAGTTGAGGAGTACAGTGAGGAGAAATGAAACCAGGAGCGAGTCTGGGAGGAAGGGACCGATGAGTGCTGATGATACAGAGGACAGCCATGACAAATGAAGATACAGCTTGTGTGACAGCAGCAGACATGGGGAAGAAGGGAGACAAAGAGAAACATGTCAATGACACCTGGTCAATGGCTCAGACTTGAGGGTATAAACAGTGTCCTGATTTTGAGCCCTAGGCTAGGGCTCCCTGAACTGAGATACAGAAGCCTTTGAAGTAGATTTGGAGGGGACAGCACATTCCATTCAACATACGTAACCCGAGGTTCCCCAGAGCACTCTAGTACAAGCACACTGGAAGCTTAAGAGAAGAGAAACTAGACATGCAAATCTAGAAGTCTCTCCATAGCTGAAAGCCTTGACAAGGATAAAATGCCTTGATGATATGTTGATTCTGAAAGAAATGTGGAGATAGAGGAGGTGGACCTTAACTGCAGCTGGGTTTCCTGGATTTTGAGTGCACTTGTCCCTAGGTACCCAAACCTTCCTTTTGTTTTCCCCAACTCATTTACAACCCAAACACTCTTCTATCATTACCCCATTGGACACAGTTGTTATTCAGACATTCAGACAAGAATGAGTGATTACAGTTACCTTTGGCTTTCCTTGACCTCCAAATTCTAAAAACCCTTCTTCATGGATGTATCTTTTGCCAACTCCATCCCTGAGTAAAGGCCTCCACTATATCTGATAAGAGCTGTTGAGACCTAGCCCCAGGTGAGCTTCGCATTCCTGCCCCAATCCATTCTGTCTTAGGTTTTCCTGCTATGAACAGACACGATGACCAAGGAAACTCTTCTAAAAGGACCACATTTAATTGATGCTGGCTCACAGGTTCACAGGTTCGGTCCATTACCATCAAGGCAGGAAGCATGGCAGCATCCAGGCGGCCATAGCACTTGAGGAGTTGAAAGTTCTACATCTTGTTCAGAAATCAAACAAAAGAAGATTGATTCTTCCATGCTGGGTGGGGCTTCACAGCCCAGCCCTACATTGACCCACTTCTTCCAACAAGGCCACACCTCCTAACAGTGCCATTCCCTGTGTACGGGTCAAGCATATTCAAACTACCACACTTCTTTTCATCATTTCTCAGTTCTATCTTTCTCAGAGGGGAAGTTTATCCCATGTGGTACCCACAGTAAACTATTCAAAGTGAAACCGTGGCAGAACTTCGGACACATAGATGTCTTTTTCTCCTGAATAAGTGCTGGTGGTCCAATGTCACTTATGGGAACTCCTCTGTGACATTGGGTTTTAACTATCAAATTGATATAACCTAGAATCAACTGAGGAGAGTCTCAGAAAGGGACAAGGGACATGCTTTCTCTTCTCTTGACTATGGATATATTATTACCGGGTACTAACCTGGAATTCTGAGCAAAATTAAACTCTATTCCCCTAAGTTGTTTTTTTTTTTTTGGTATGGATATTATTTTAACACAGAAACAGGAATGAAACTAAGATTCTGTCTTCCTTCGTCTTAGTACTTAGTCTCTGCTGAGCTGTGGCCCTGTGATCAAAATGCCATCTCGAGGTCCTCAGCAACTGTAAGGAATCTTGAGTGGAGTTAAGGAATCCTGAGAAGCATGCTGAAGGCCAACTGGCAAGGGTGATGACGGGATCTTGATGATAACTGCAGAAGGTAAAGACCTGGAAAACAAAGACCTAATGGGATATTGCCCAAGTCCCTACTGTGCTACAAGAAAGGCCTAGATCTGCCAACTCAGAGCCTCTCTTCAGGCGTGCCATGACACACACCCTTGCTGCTTCCATTCAAGCTTCTAACCAGTTTTGTTAAAGAAACTCGAAGGTTCCCGATTTGTGGATCTCCCTCTGGATGAATCAGTCTTGCTCATCTCTGATCCTCTGCTGAGAGCCATGTAATCACCATAGAAGCCTCCCTCCTGTAGGGGCCAAGGCCTAACCTCTAAAGCCAGCTCATAAGCATTGCATATACAGTTCCTAGGTTGTGCATATTCTCCTGTGTATATACAGCTCCTGGGCTCTGTGTATATTCTCCCAGAGCCTCATATTTTCTGCCACAATCCCTAATGTTTTCTACATAATATCAACTATCTGCTATCTGACAATTTGCAGCAGTGGTAGATCTTACTAGCTACCCAAGTCTTATTGTACCTTATGGAAAACATTGTAGTTAAAACGTAATTAACAATATCATCCTGAGATGCAGTCCTGAAAATGTTTAGACTGCCCAAGCCAGTGAGAATCTGTGAGCAAACCAAGATTTCAGAAGGTAGAACAAAGCTGTCAAAGTGTGTCCTTGTTCCAGGCTCAAAGCACTTAGAGGATTCTCACAGAGTGAAGGCCTGACACTGTCAACATTTCTAATTTAAATATTTTTTATAATCATAGAACGTGTATGTTCGTAGGTAGGGTGGTCATGTGAAAATCATGCTCTGACATTTCAGAAGGAATGCGGAGAAAGATGAAAGGTAACTCAGACATCCAGCTCTGCTGGAATGGGAGGTGTTATCACCACACCTTCTCTAGCTCACCATGACTGGCTGACAAGAACCACAGGCTATATCACTGAAAGGGAGGAAGCCACAGAGCAGTGACACTATCTAGTGCTTTGTATGGAGAATAACAGAAAATGGGCAAAAGCACTGGACAGTGTGGTCTTCCAGCAAAGCAGTGCCTGAGTGCAGGACAACAGTAGAGGAAAGGCAGGAGTGGAAAGAGAGAAGGGGGCTTCCGCTGGGTGTTGGCAGTATTTAGTTGCTTCAGAACAAGTCAAGAACAGCTGTAGTTGTGCCCAAGTAGACATTGGGTTGATTTCTTGTGTGAGATAAGAATTCCTTCCCTCTACGTATACAGAAGCTTCAGAGTTTGGAGTACTAAAATGAATATTTCATACACATGCCCTTGACGGTGTAGAATATTGTGTAATCATAAAAACACAGTTGAAGCAACACCCAGTCTGCTTTCCACCAGAAAACAGCTAATGAGAAGACAGGTTACCAAAATCATTTGGCTGACCTATCACCACCAAAATTTTACTTCCGGGTTAGAGGGTTGAGCGTGGTTTGTTTTCTGAAAAGTACCATTGAGGTAGTTTCTAACAGGAGCATAAAACCTACTAGGTCTCCAGTGGTGCCTGAATGAAAGGTGCTGTGTACTAAAATGATCGAATTTCACCATTTCTCCACTCACTCACAGAGGTGGGAAACAGCTGGGTCACCTTTGGCAAGCAAAAACCTTAATTCTCTCAAATCAATAGCTTTTAGGAACCACATTTTATACCTGCAGAACTTATTTCTGACTTTTGTTCAGAGTGGCTATTTTCTATATACTTACCTGCATATGTCAATTTTCTTTTCTAATGGCATTTAAACTATTTTGGAGGAAAATATAGAGCATATCTTTGTCACCTAAGGGAAACTTACCCATATAGGTTGGTACCATACTAATTTATCAATATCCAGAAGTATTATGAAGAAACTGTTTGAAAATTCTAGCATAGTACCAAAGTTTCATTCATTCACCACATGATTGATTGCATATACATGGCAAAAATGGATTCATATTTCAGAATACACGTTACTTTATATCCCTCAAAGACAAAGTACATTTGCACTCAATACGCATTTACAGGATAATATGACACAGGTGTGGCAATGTTAGAAAGGAGACAGCCAGCCATAAAGAAGAAAAATAAAGGCTTTCTTGAGAAGAAACTCAGATTTCAGAATGGAGTTCTGGATTTGGAAGCAGGAAAATAGCCAAGTGTGAAAGATGTTTTTCATATTAGAGGGAAACTTAGGCAACCAAAAAGTCTCATGGGCGAGCGTCTTAGCAGGACGGGTAACATAGAATTTCATTTATAGCATCTAAGGTGCTGAGTTAAGCAATAGAAGTCCAAAGACAGCTGATTAGGGAGCGGCTACTGCAGTACAGAGGGAACTTGAAGATGACATACTTGGGGAGATAACACACCCATTCCACCCCCCTATAGCACCCCACATGTCTACCATGTTAAGAGGTAAAGTTCTGGTCTTGAAGAGTATTCAAAGTTGATATAAAATTTTGAAGTGTGTCAATATTTATAGTTCACCCAAGTCCTTTTTATCATTATATTTATGTACATTCTTATGAACAGTATTGCTTCACGTTAATCTCTAAAACAGAACTCATTGGTCCTTAAGATCTGTTCATGCATCACACCCGTTAGTAATCTGTAAGATGGGAAAATAAATCATACTAGCCATTAGATCAAAAATAAAAACTACAGTGAATTTTTTCTGTCAAGATTAGAAACTGCCCACACCAGAGAACCTCTTTCTGCAGTTGGAAAATGCCAGGAACTGAAAACAAGTGCATACTTGTGAATGAACCTTATGGGAATGAAATGAAAGATATACAGGAGACCGTTTGTCAATGTACCAGAGCAACCAGTGCAACAATGATGAACGGGACATTAATAAACAAGTGTAGCATTTATAGAACAAAGTGGCTTTACGCAGATCTCTTATTTAATGAGATAGTATTAGTTGTATGGATTTTGTATCTAGTTATTGTAACAAACCTACCAGGCAGATACCCTGGAACATCTGTTCCCCGAAAGCTTTCGATTTGATGGTTAACCAGTTAAGACCATAGACTCAGGTTAAGCTAGTATTAGTTACAGTACTGAATAGCTGGATGGATTTAGACAAGCTCCTCAACGTTTCTATGTTTTTGTGATTCTTAGCAACAGGAGAATAAGGTTAGAGAGAAGCAATGGTTACTACACCTAATCCATCTAGAAGAGTGCTGGAATATGGTGCATCTTCAAGCAGGAGAGTCATATGATAATCACCGCCTTAGAGAGGTCAATCATATCTCACATGATAAAGACAACTTTGAGAGGTCCAGGAACTCAAGGAGCCTGCAACTCTCAAGGTTCAGACTTGCAGTTTGAATCCCTGCATGTGGAGTCTATAGCTGGATGAATATGAAGTCTTCACCAACTCTTCACATAGAAAAGGGCTGCCATTTACAGGGCTGGGTTTTATAACATTGAAGTCACACTTATTCTTAAATTTGAATCTGTATGCACAACTCTGTACATAGCTCTGGCTGATATTTTAGGATGATGTCACCAGTTTTATTCAATACATAGAAAGTAAAATTCTAATTCAGCTTTCACTGGAATCATTTCTCATGGCCAAACTTTCCTACCCTCTGTGTATGCAATCTCTGCCCTGTTACATGTTTCTCTGCAGAATATGAGATATCTAAAATATATCCTTCATCTCGCAAGTTCTTTTGGTGGCACAGAAAACCCCTTGCAACCTTTACCTGGAAGGCAGAGTTGGTGTCTCTGCAGGCTTGGTGTAGCCAGACACCAAGTCCGGAAGTGATGGAAGACAGCAGCTTCTGTTGGCAGCAGTGGGGACTGGAAATAAGAATCTACGAGAGCGGACAGGGCCGCCTTCAGTACCCTCTATCAGGGCTCTTGCTGAATTTCAGGGTGTTTGACCCTTTTAGAACCTGCCCTTGACTGCTATGCCTCTTCTGTATTTCCATCCTTCTACAGTTTGATTTGACCCTGAGGCTCTTCTCACCTCTGACCCTATGCCTTAACTCTTTAGTAGACTGTAGCACTTTAAACAGCATTTGTTATCTGACCTCCATGCGTGCTCCCTTTACGTCCTCTTCAGCTGCCTGCTTCTACCTCAGTTTAGAGGTAGAGGCTCATTGGAAAGAATCCTTGACCTGTGCTACTCCCCCTCTTCCTCCCCTCCCCCTCCCCCACCCCCTCCTCCTCTCCCTCCTCCTCCTCCTCTCCTCCTCCTCCTTTCTCCTATTGTAGGATTGGAATAATAGAACCTTCATTTGTCTCTTCTAGCTGACAAAGGAATACCCACAAATTGCTGTAACAAAGCCGGAATACTTCATGAGTTCATGTCAATAAATTCTGACATTGTGAAAAGACAACAATTTGTCTGTAGATGTTTCTGGCAGGGGCATACATGACAATTTGCAGAATCTATTTACAAGAGGGTTTAATAGGCTCCACAGAGGCCATCCATTCTTTGTGTTGACTTCAATTACATATTCCTTTTTGCACAGAACACTTCCTCTGCCTCCCAATGAGTTTTCTCTAAGGATAGGCTCTTCATATTTCTGATATCCTTTCCCATAAAAAGGACTGCTGGTTGTTTCTACATAATCTGCCCCTGACGGACTTGCCTCACTTTATAATCTGGTGGCCTGTAATTCTGTCATGTGCAGATGACTTTTCTACTAGGCAGATCACTCACTGGTCACAAACACCAATGTACCTGGAGCACCCTACACAGTAGCTGGTGAATAGAGGTCCAAATAATTATAATGAAATATGAAGAAAGGAGTAATTTGTAGGCTCTGAAGTTAGATTCTGTTTCAGCCCTCAGCTCTGCATTGCCAATGGCAAATGTCTTGATCTCTTGGAGCTTCGATTTCGTTTTCTGTGAGAAGGGCATTTGAGTTTACTATGAGAATGCAAGCCATTCTAACATAGTATCTGTTTCAAGACCGTCAGATGTTAGTTAACTGCTCCATCTGTTTAGTTGTGGAATAAATATTTATCTAGAAGCCAGAAACCTATTTATTTATTACCAATGAATTGTTATGAAAATTTTGGCCTTGGAGCATTTTTCGGAAGATGGCAGCTATCTATGGGAAACAGCATCCAAGGAGAAACAGGTATAAGTTTAAAGTCCCCAGGAGTTTGGAGGTAAGAGGAGAG